>NC_056745.1:297605477-297647977 GCF_019279795.1 Protopterus annectens
AGAGTGGCCTATTACATTAACCTCTATAAATATGCAATGTACTCTAGAGCCTACTATCTCTTACACAAACCACCCACAGATAAAGTTTTTTTAAAATATTTAATAATAAATAATTAAAACACAAGACAATACTACTACACCACCGAGATATCTAAGAGTTCAGAGATCACACAGAAACTTAAAACAATACAGTAGGACAGGTCTGATGTCAAAGAAAAACACAATATAACTTTCTAATCTTTAGCTAATCTTAAGAGAAAACACAGTGCTATAACCCTACTTACATGCATAAAGAGCATAAGCAGTACTGGGGTTGATGGTCCAAGACAAATGCTTTTAGTCTCTCACTGAACTGTAGTTTTTAAAAAACTACTAACAAACAGCTCTGCTAAGGCCCTCCCAAATTACATCATTTTGACACTTAGGATTTCCCAGTATTCACATTACATCATCTTGACACTTAGTCTGGAGTTCCCAGACAAACAAACTGCATTATTTAGGAAGCTAACACCTGCTCAGGAAACTACAACAATAAAAGACATTTCACATTTATACTCTAACAATTATTCCTTAAGTTAAGACAATAGAAAGAATGTGTTCAGCCAGATGCTTCGGCACCACTTTTTAGATAATTGTAACTTCAAAGAACATTTGAAATGCTTGGCTTGATTTTCCTTACAGCAGATGGCAATATTGGAAAAAATCTTGAAGTTCACATTTTACAGTGTTTTCTTTCATTTAAAAACACAAGCCTGTATTTTACATTTATTTAAACAAATGATATTATTGTGTATCAAATTCTATTTGACTAGGCTGGCAGCCTCCGCACATCATTCCCCCAATCTTCACATCTCTTCCCCCCTGGAGAACTCAAGCTAGTTTTTCAAGTGACCCTTGAGAAATGCCGCTTGAGAGGGTTACGTCTATCTGAGGGTACCTCACCCCATCCCCTGTATTGAGAGCCCATCTGCATTGGCATTGCTACTCCCACTGTGGTGCTGCATTGACATATCATATGCTTGCAAACCCAGGCTCCATCTTAGCAACTTGGCATTTTGCTGACTGGCTCTGTTTAACCATGTTAGAGGGTTGTGATCTGTCGTTACAGTGAATTTTCTTCCATACAGATAAGGTTGAAGTTTCTGCAATGCCCACACTATAGCTAGACATTTCTTTTCTACAGCTGCATAGCATTCCTCCATGGGTTGGAGCCTATGACTGAGATAAACCACTGGGTGTTCTTCCCCCTCTGAAGAAATCTGGCTAAGTACAGCCCCCACCCCATCGTTCAAAGTATCCACTTGCACAACAAATTCTTTGCTGTAATTTGGACTGGCTAATACAGTGGGTCCTCCCAAAGCTTCTTTAAGCTTCTGAAATGCCTGCTCACATGCTGGGGTCCACACTACCTTATCTGGCTATTTCTTCATTGTCAGTTCTGTGAGGGAAGCAGCTATGGTACTATAGCTAGGGACAAACTTTCTGTATTACCCTGCTGTCCCTAAGAATGCCCTCACCTGCTTTTTGGTAACAGGTGCAGGCCATGCATGAATAGCTTCCACTTTGGCAGGTTCTGACCTTATCTTACCACTCCTCACTCCAAGTCCTAGGTAGGAGACCTCTGCCATACCCACCTGACATTTGCTCGGCTTAATAGTCAACCCTGCTCTCTTTAGTCTTTCCAGCACCAACCTGACATGCTGAAGGTGATCTGGAAAGAAATGGCTGTAGATGGCAATATCATCTAGGTAAGCAAGGCAAACCCTCCTGCTCCTGCTAGGATATTATCCACCAACCTCTGGAAAGTCACTGGGGCATTCTTCATCCCAAAGGGCATCTTTGTGAACTCATACAAGCCAAAATGAGTCACAAAGGCTGACTTCTCTCTAGCACTGGGAGTCAAGGGCACCTGCCAGTAACCCTTGGTAAGATCAAAGGTTGTAAGATACTTAGCCCCACCCAGCTGCTCTAGGGCCTCATCTGTCCTTGGCTTGGGGTAAGCATCTGACTCTGTGTGACTATTTAATTTCCTGTAATCCACACAGAACCTGATGCTGCCATCCTTCTTTGGCACCAACACCACTGGTGAGGCCCAGGGATTGTTGGACTCTTGAATCACCCCTAGTTCCAACATCTCCTGTACCTCCTCCCTCAGAGTCTGTCTGACTCTCTCAGGCACCCTATAAGGGGCCAGCCTAATAGGCCTTTTGGGTCCTGTGTCCACGTGGTGCTGCACCAGGTGGGTGCTCCCTGGTTTCCCAGTGAACATGTCCCCAAATTCCTGCAACACTGCTTGGATTTCTTGAACCTGGGTAGGAGATAGCTGCTGGGACATTGCTACCCCTTCCACGGAGGTGTCAGCCCGAGCCTCACTGAGGAGATCAATCTCCAGATCTCCCTCAGACTCCTCCTGTAATCCACTGCAAATGCTTAGCACAAGGGCCACCCTATCATGGTAAGATTTTATCATGTTAACATGGTATACTTTGTGCTCCTGCCTTCTGCCTAGCACTTCCACCATGTAGTTAACATCACTTACCTTTCTTACCACCTTGTAGGGTCCCTCCCAAGCTGCTTGCAGATTGTTGTGTCTGACAGGAATGAGAACCATTATCTGCTGCCCCACAGCATATTCTCTAGCTCGAGCATTCCTGTCGTACCACACCTTTTTCTGTTGTTGGGGCTCTGCCAGGTTCTCCTGGGCCAAGCCCATGAGTTCCTAGAGCCTTGTCCTGAGGTTTTGGATGTATGCCACAACAGACTCCTTGTGAGACTCACACTCACCTTCCCACTCATCTCAAATTAAATCTAGAGGTCCCCTCACCCTATGCCCATATAACAACTCAAAGGGTGAAAAACCTGTGGATTCCTGGGATACCTCTCTGTAAGCAAACAACAGATGGGACAAATATTTGTCCCACTCCCTCTTAAACTGATCTGCAAATGTCCATAGCATGGACTTGATTGTAGAGTTTAACCTCTCAACAAGACCATTAGTCTGGGGATGGCAGGGGGTGGTCTTCATGTGCTTCACCCAACAGAACTTCCACAGACAAGCCAGCAGGTCTGACATGAAATTGGCACCTCGGTCAGTCAATATTTCTTTTGGGAAACCCACCCTGCTGAAAATCTCTAACATAGCATTTGCCACTTTCTCTGCCTCAATGGAGGACAAAGCCACTGCCTCAGGGTATCGTGTAGCATAATCTACAACCACTAGGATATACATTTTTCCTGTGGAACTTGGGGTACTCAGAGGACCCACAATATCCATAGCTACCCTCTGAAATGGCTCCTCAATCACAGGCAAAGGCATCAAAGGAGCTCTCACCTTGTCTCCTGCCTTACCTACCTTTTGGCACAGCCTGTTACATCTCTGGAAATTCCAGACCAATAGAAGTTCTGCATAATACACCTCTTTGTACGTTTTATGCCCATATGACCTGCAAAGGGAATATCATGGGCTATGGCTAGAAGCGCCAGATGGTAGGCTCTAGGCACTGCCAACTGCTATACTCTCTCACCTTCTAGCCCTCCCTCAGGGGTCCACTCTCTGTATAGTAACCCTTTGTCCCAGTATACAGATTCCTCCTTTCCTTGAGAATCAGGTGCTTCCTTAGCTACCTGCCTCAGGCCTTGCAATGTAGGGTCTGAGAGCTGAGCCTGTCTCAACTCTCTCCTTGTAACCCTTCCCAGCTCCCCTTCCACAGGTGGTGCCTCACTGTCAGCCTGGGTACTACTACTCACCTCTTCCTTTGCAGTTACCCTGTCCAAGGGAACATCAGTACCCACAAGCAGCTGTAGCTCACCTTCAGTCTCACTGCTGCAGAGTAACTCCCTCCCTGAAATAACCACCTCAGCAGTCCTGGCTGCAAATATGCAGTCTGTCTGGGTCTCCCCCAGGCTACCAAACCCACATGCTTGTCTCCAAGCCTCACTGCGTATAACTGCATAAGTAAATTCTATTTGACTAGGCTGGCAGCCTTCACCCATCTTTCCCCAATCTTCACAAATAGAAAGAATCTTCAGCAGAATTTTAGATGTGCATTATTTGTGCCATTTTGATTTATTGAATGACCGAGTCTGAAACTGCCAAATCACAGTTTATCAGCTGAACTGCACAAACTAGCATTCCTTCAAATTATCAGTTTGGCACAACAAACAACAACAGCATGCCAAATACTAAAAAAGGCAACTTGGGCCAATACTGCATTACACTTTTTATTTCATATGGCTTAGTAATGAGAACTCCTTTAACTCATTAACACATTAGAAATAAAGCACTACAGTTAAATTGTGTATTCCTTAAGAATGCTTAACTCAGGAAATAGTCAACTTCTGAGTAAATGTTACTAAAATAATCCCAGAAATAAACTGGAATCCCTAACTTGTCATGCTAATCATGCTCAGAAAGTAATTTACAGAGAAAAAAACATGTCCTGTGTCTCTCTGGGACCAGAAGTTCATGAGAGAATTCAGTAAAACCATGATCAGCCTGTTAGATCATTAACCTAGTTGCCCTCAGGTTTAAGGCAGCCTGGATCAGTCTCATGGGGAAGGAAAGGAAAATGATGCTCTTATCTTTCTTTCAAAGACTAGTCTGTGTGTGTGTGTGTGTGTGTGTGTGTGTGTGTGTGTGTGTGTGTGTGTGTGTGTGTGTGTGTGTGTGTGTGTGTGTGTGTGTTTGTGTGTATGTCTACATGTAAGACTTGTTTGTAATGGAAAACCTCAGGAGCTTAGATTTCTGTGGTCTGCATTCTAACAAGTTGTTAATAAACAGTGTAACAAGCCTTTGCCATTTGTTCACAACAGTAAGCAACAGAGCTGTTAACAGCTCATAACCTTAATCTTCTGCACAAACTGCCTGACAAATTAATTGCTAAGCTCCTGAAGTACAATCTTTCTGATGACCACTGTGGCGCTTGAAAATGAAACTTTATTTATGCTTTATTTTAGCAGGCAGTTCTGAAGATCAAGACGTTCATAAATGTTTTCCATGATTCTGCCCTTGTCAACCAGTCAGTAAAGTCACTGGCTATAGTTAGAAACATCTTCATCTGCAGAAAGTCTCCTGTTATTTTCTAAATAAACAATGATACTCATTTTGAACTGTTGTACTTTCTTAGCTTCACTTCAACCCTTCCTCTCACACTGCCTTAGCTCCGCTACTGCCTCTAACATTAACAGGATTACTATATAAGTGTTCGCTTCATCTGAAACACTACACAATGACTAATAACCCCAACTAGTAAATATAAAAAAAAATCTGGACTGCACAATACAATAACAACACAAAGGTCTCAACGAAGCATACACATACTGTATGCCACTTTTCTATTCCAGAAATCACTGCAGCTACATTTCAAGTAAAACCGCATAGTCATCAAAGTAAAATAAGCAACAAGTCAGGTGAGAAAGCCTAGATGTATCATTTCTACCTACCGTTCCACCATCCTTTATGATTATCTTTCCTAACAGTATTAAACAGCAGTGCACCCGCTTCTTCTTCTTACCCTGCAACATTTTACTACTCTCAATTCAGAGATTAAAAACCATGTCAGAAATGGAAAAATATTCAGAATCCACCCAACACATGTAGTCCAAGCACTCAGCCGAATTCCAATAGGTTGGCAGTCTGCCTCACAATGCTGACGTCATCGCACACGCTTCTGCACATGATGACATTGGCAATGATTTCAACTTAAAAAAAATTTTGAAAAAAAAAAAAAAAAAACAGGAAATTCCGGAATTAAAGGGACCACTCGGGAATTCATGGCACCCTATTATTTTGCCCTCAAAACTGGTAAATACCGAGGAATTCAGTACAGTTGAGAGGTATGTACAGAGTGCATTTTACACCAGCATGTAGGACACTTTTATATTCTCCTGAACAGACACTGCTGATGTTATCAGCTATATCAGATTTTTGGATATGCAGTACTGTACTCCCACCAAGCCAGGTCAGAGACTGGCCTGGAGGCCAGGCAGAAGTCACCTTATCCTATTAAATAAAGATTACAGTGGCATGTGTTTTAATCTATCCACATACATTGTAGCATGGTGTGTAGACCCTGTGTTATGTTGCTGAGACTGCACTGTGGTCAATCCATCTGCTACATGCGTCTAGTGAGGCACATGAAAAAAAAGATCATTATACTCTATTAGTGTTGTGATGAGGTTTGACTACATAGGTTCATAGGTTCATAGGTAGGTACTATAATATATAAGCCTAGCCAAAAAGGTTCTCTGGCTTTTGCACCCAAGAAAATTATTTTCTTTTGTCCCTGTCAAGCAGTGCCACAGAAGTGATCCCCAGGGTGAATATTCTATTTCCAATCCAGTTGTCAAGGTTTTTCTTAAAGAGGGCCAATAAGGAGCTTTGCTTGACATGACTGGGTAGTTTGTTCCAGAGTATGGGAAGTCTCTGGGACATGAATCTATCCTTCCAGCATGTTCTGTTTATTGTGGTGACAAGGTTTAAGTCCCTGGAGCCCGTGGTTTGGAGAGATTGGGATTTCTATTAGTGTAGCATGTCCAACAGCTCTGGGTTTGACATAGCTTTGCATGTTAGGCAGAGATCACCTCTGAGTAGGCGATATGTGACGGAGCATAGCTGAAGTTTTTTGAAACGGTCTGCGCATGGCATCTGTTTGAGGCCATCATCTTCTTAGTGAGGTATTTCTGTGGCCCTTCCAATTGTTGCAGGTGTCTTGTGAGATACATGCCAAATGGATTATTGTACTCTCTAATGGGTCTGATGAGGGATGAGTAGAGAGGAACAATGACCTCCTTTTTTTCTAGAGGAGAACCCTTTTATGATGAGGTGTGCCACATAGAAGGATTTCCTGACTACTGTGGCGATGTGGTTATCAAAGGTGAGACTACTGTCCACCTGTGTCCCGAGGTCTCTTATCACACTTTCAGTGTTTAGTGAGCTACCGCCTATGTGGTAGTTCATGGGTACCAGGTTTTTCCCAAAGGGGATGACAATGCACTTCTGGAATTGAGCTTGAAGCCATGACTTTGACACCAAGCATCTGTCTGTGTGAGGCCCTTTTGTAGAATGTCTACATCATTAGGTGATTCTATTATGGCTCACAGTTTGCAGTCATCTGTGAGCTTTGTTAGCCAAAGACCTTCTATGTTAGCCTGCACTTCAGTGAAGTAGATGCTGAACAGGAGAGCTCCTAGGGCCGAACCCTGTGGTACTCCACTCGTCACTGATCTGATGTCGGACTTGGAGTCGGCTACTTTTACTGTGTGGGTTCTGTCAGTGAGCCAGATGACCACCCATCTTGTGACATGGGGATTTATGCCCAGTTTAGTGAGTTTATCTATAATTCCAGAGTGGGGAATGGTATCGAAAGCCTTGGCGAGGTCAAGATAGGCTGTGTGCCCTCATCTACGGCTCTAGTGACTGCTTCAAATAAGTCAATCAGGTTTAGTAGACATGATCTACCTTTTTACAAATCCAAACTGAGTGGGGTCCAGGGTTTGGAGGTTACCTATGTCTTTGTTTATAAGCTCCAAGATGATACATTCCATGGCCTTGCAGACCAGGCTCATTAGACTAATGGGGCTGTAGTTTATGGAGTCTGTGTTGGCACCTGCTTTGTGGAGTGGGATAACCATCACTGTGTGCCATTCAGTAGGCACATAGCCTGAGGTGAGGCTATGATTGAACATGGTACTTAGGTGAGGTGCCAGTTCGTTCTCTAGTTCATGCAATATGCAGCCTGGGATGTTGTCTGGTCCCATGGATGCTGTGTTCTTGGCTTTGGAGAGTGCGGCCTTTACTTGTTCATCCATGATTACAGGGGCTTTGCATTCTTCCAGTATTAAGATGGGCCCTTTGGAGGGTGAGAGGGAGATAAAGTTAGCACAGAACCTATCTGCCAGGATGTTGGCAATAACGGTTGGTTCTGTATATTGAGTGCCATTGTGCTGTAGTTCAGAGCAGATCTGATTGTTGCCATTGATATTCTTGACATAGCTGTAGAAATCTTTGTGGTTGTCTTTGGAATCAGTGGCAATTTTATTTTCATAACTGGCTTTGCAGGATTTTATGAGGGATCTCAGCTTCTTGTGGAGGCTGACCAGGGAGTTCCTCCAATCTTGGTATTTTACTCTTTTTTGCAACAGCTTCTTCCTTCTGTTGTAGAGTTTGTTTATGGCAGTGGACCACCAGATGGGCTTCCTTTTTTGGAGGATAGCATCTTGGTTCTGTTGGGGATGGCACGATCCATGCACTCGTGTATGTGCTTATACAGTGCATTTGTGTAAGATTCAGCAGTCATACCTCTATTTTCCGTCTGCATGGGTGTCGTGAAGTTTGACACTTCTGTCTTAAGAAGCATGAAGTTGGCTTTGGAGTAGTTTTTGATGATGGTTTCCTTAATGGGAGGTGGGGGTGGGATATGGATTTTTAGGGTGACTAGCTTGTGGTCGGATCTGACCAGCGAGGAGTTGACCTCTGGCATAGAACATCGGTTACCCATATTGGTAATGACCAGGTCCAGGATATTGCTACCCCTGGTAAGGGTGTGGATAAGCTGATCCAAGGCATTGGAATTTATGAATTCCAGAAAACATTGAGTGAATGAATTGGTACATGAGTATTTTTCCCAGTTGATGGTGGGGTAGTTGAAATCGCCCATAATTAAGGTATTGGGTTGTACCTTAATATTTTCCAGTATCTTAAGAAATTAAGAGTGGGAATCCTGGGACAGGGTGGGGGATCTTTAACAAGTTACAATCTGGATTGCAGTCTTGCCCAGTGTTAGTTGCACTGGAATAATTTCAGATGCATTATGTTGAGCAACTAGCCTGGAGGTGTGGATATCCTTAATGAATATGGACATGCCTCAGCTTTTAGTGTTTTGGTCCAGGTTAGGTGGCCGAAAGGTGTGATATGAATTATAGCCTGGTAATGCAGGGGTGATCTCTGGAGCCTTAAACCAGGTGTCTGTCACTGCACAGATGTCGATGTTTCCTATTTTAAGGAGTGTCTCGAGTGAGTGCATTTTGAGGTTTAGACTTATAGCATTGAGTAGCATTACCCTCAGAGTTTGCTTGCTTGTACCTGTTACAGTGGTGAATTTGGCATTTGAACCTTCCCTAAAAAAGGCACTATATGGGTTGGCAAGAGCCTTAGCCAGTATCCAGAATCCCAAGGGCAACAGGTGCAGGCCATCTCTGGCAAAGCATCGAGGTCTGTCGATCATGTCATCCCAGGCAGACAGATACTGGATCCCCTTAGAATGACACCAGAAGCTTAGCCAATTGTTGAAGTCAATCATTTTGTCCTTGTACTGTGGTATCATTCTGGGTGATGGCAGGATGCTACTCAGGGCTAGGGTATTACCTGCCTGGGCTTCAGGATTCAAGAGCTCCTCCATGTATCTTTTCATGTAGTCCAGGGAGGTACATCTCAGGTCATTCACACTAACTTGGGCAATGACAAAGTCATACAATCCAAAGACCTTAATATGATGGCATGACTTATGATGTGCACAACATAGGCTTTCAATACCAGTGTGGACACTTGGTGGTCAAAGTTCAGATTGCTCATGTGTTCCCAGTGCTTGCATCACTGGGATTCTTCATAGCAGGAATGTTGTCAATGCTGTGATTAACATGGAATTCCACTTTTCAGATGGACAACATTATGAACACACATTTCTGTATTTATATGCAGATTGTGTGCCTTTGTTACCATTCAGTTGTATGTGTTACTTCCTCCTATGGTATGTTATCACCATTGGTGGACCCAATGATTGCACCCAATGTGCAACAGTCAGCAAACTTTGTAAGCCAAAGGCCATATACTTTAGCCTGAACTGAAGAGAAATAGAGTTCAAATAGTGAAGGATGAAGCACAGATCCCTGGGGTTTGCCAATGGTGACAGCTCTACTTCTACAGGTTGATTCACCAACTTTCACATGCTGTGTTCTATCACTGAGCCAACTGGTTATCCAAAGGGTTAATCCCCAGCTTGGAGGTTTTCTCAATTATATCTCTATAGCTCTATGATATCCCAATGAAGGGCGGTGCAGAGGTGCAGCGGTTAACATTGTCGCCTCACAGAAAGAGGTTCTCTGGTTTGATTCTCAGCTGGGGTGCCTTCTGTGTGGAGTTTGCATGTTTTCATTGCATTCGCGTGGGTTTCCTCCAGGTACTCAGGTTTCCTCCCACAATCCAAAGACATGCGTTTGGAGCATTTCTCCCTGGGCCACCACTGAAAGTAGGCTCTGCCCTTGTTGGACTTTCCCCATCAACAAAATGATAAATAAATAAATAAATAAAAATATCTCCATGGGGGATTGCGTCAAAATCCTAGGCCAGATCACAATAGGCATTATGCACTGTCTTACCTTCATTCAGGCCTATCACATGGAATCAACGGGCAGTGACAACATCACAAGTCATCTATGGCATGACTCTGCACATACACCTTCCTGATATGGTCAACTACACAGTTCAACACACCCTAAGCACAGCCTATGTTTCCATACAAGGGTGCACATCAACATGCATCCACCTGAGTTGGGGGGACAGCACCTGATGCATGCATGTATAGAGACATCCTGACTCTCCTTGACTGTGAGGTAGACCAACATGCCATCATGGACCTCTTCTACATGTACACTAGTAATACTCCAGGTGTGTGCAACAGACTTGTGTGAGCTGTTAATGCTACATCAAATCCGTTACATCTGATAGATGTCCTCAAAGAGGTCATTGAGGGCATGATGACAACAGTATCATCTTGTGGAACTTGACCAGGTCAAGGCATTTGACACAAATCCACACTTTAGTATTCAATCAACACTGCCATATGTGACCATAAACAGCTATATCACCAAATGGGTAGACCAGTATATGACATAAGTGGCATCTCACTATGTTGAAATGTGTGATGTGACCTATATCTCAGGTCCAGTGATTAGGCTGGTACATCAGGGTTGTCTGCTAGGCCTTTTCCTGCCCATTAGTTAAGTGATGGACATCACATATGACATATGGACAAATGCTGTGTCCAAACAGCTGCCTGAAGGACTGCAGTTTGTGGGCAATCATTGACTCCAACTGTGATATTAGTATAATACAGACAGTATCAACACATAGCAAAAACTGCTGCCACAGCCATGACAACACCTGCATTGTCAAGAATCATGGAGGGATTTGTTGAATCAGGAAACAAACACACCAGTCAAGTATAATGCGGACATTGCACCCTATAATCAGACCAATAGGTATGTGACCCATATGCTGTGGTAGATGGCAAGCAGTACATCCACCAGCATGTGGTCACACTGTTGACTACACCCTTTAATGTAACACAAGTACTGGGTATGTGAAGGACATGCACATTAGAGGCCATAATACCTTCATGGTTCCCAGCCTTCATCATAACTATGTACAATGCACCCTTCTATATGAACCTCCCTACACATCTTCAAGTGATGTGTAACTGAAGTGTACCACCTTTGTCACAGTGCACTGTAACACAGCTTATTGGCCATACCTAGGTATTCTTTCTGTGGAATATTCATGACTGTCTAATTGTGTGGAACACCAATCAAGTTGTTACACCAGATGCATGTGTGCTACATGTTCTGTTTGTGCACACACTACATACATAGGTGTTTGGCCACATTAATGGCATGTATATCATCCATGGCAGTGTGGATTTTGCTATATATATATATATATATATATATATACATATATATATATATATATATATATATATATATATATATATATATATATATGTATATATATATATATCTATATATATAAATATATAAATAACATGCACACAAAGCAACTAACCTGTATTGCCCATAGTGTCGCATACAGGTTGTGATGATATGGGTATGTGCCAGCAAGGCCAGCTAGAGTTTTGTAAAGAATGCCATGTCCTTTGCATATCAAACTGATTTGTACAAGGTGCTTGTGTCACAAATGTATTTGAACTGTATGTCAGTTGTATATCAACGTGATTTGTACAGATGCTTGTGCTGAAAATGTATTTGTAAGGTTTGTTTGTGTTAAAATGTATCAACAGTGCACCCTGCTGAAATGAAAAGAAATGTACATGTATTATTGCAACTGAATTAAATACATATGTTTTAATAGAGGACACTGGGGCAGCAAAGGTTAAATTTAAGAAAAATAAGGGAAATGTAAATAAGCTATTAAACCATTAAAACTTCACCCCACAATGATGAATAGGACCAGAGATGATAGATCTGGAAAGAGCCTTTGTTCATTAGCTCAGTGAAAAGAGGGGAGGCCCCAGGCACTGCCATAAACATTTGGATGTGTATTGTGTCCATCTATGCTAAATTCCTGTCTCAGCTTAAAAGGGGAATACTGTGGGAACCTAGAGTTAGGTGACCCGATGAGGTCAGTCTGCCAGCCCTCCATGAAATTATATTTTAGATATTAAAAAGAGAAATCTCAGAGTGTTGAATATTCTGTTTTGGGAAGTCTGACTAGAAAACCCCCACCCACAGCATCTTGCCTTGCAGTAGTAAGTAACTTAACTAGGGAACAGTAAAATTCTCTTAGATTCAGTCAGGAATATAGTGAAGCTTAGTTCAGAGAATGTTTTTCTTTATTTGTATGAGTCTGTCCATCAGTGTTAATTTCAATATTTTCTGTGATTTGAACTCTGTGGTTTACTGTAAATATGTATTTAATATTTTCATGATCTTTTATTATTTATTATTAAATATATTTAAACTTTTATTGTGGTTGGTCCTTGTAAGAAAGTATATACCTTTTGAGAGTACTTATATTTATTTGGTGACACTGTGTGGGCCACTCCAGAAGGCCTAGCCATCTTGGTGAACTACTACCATTTGTATTATAGGTTCATAGGTTCATAAGTAGGTACTAGGCTATTGGCCCTGGGGCCTATACAAGCCCAGCCAAAAAGGTACCCTGGCTTTTGCAACCCAAGAAAATTATTTTCCTGTGCCACTGTCGAGCAGAGCCACAGAGGTGATCCCCGGGGTGAATTTCCTATTTCCCATCCAATCATCAAGATTTTTCTTGAAGAGTGCTAATGAGGAGCTTTGTTTGATATAGATAGGTAGTTTATTCCAGAGTATGGGAAGTCTCTGGGACAGGAATCTATCCCTCCGGCATGTTCTGTTTATTGTGGTGACAAAGTTTATGTCCCTAGAGCGTGCAGCTTGGAGGGATTGGGATTTCTTTAAGTGGAGCATGTCCAACAGCTCTGGTTTTGACATAGCTTTGTATGTTAGGCAGAGATCACCTCTGAGTAGGTGATATGCGACGGAGTAAAGCTGGAGTTTTTTGAGATGGTCAGTGTAGGGCATCTGTTTGAGGCCAGTAATCCTCTTTGTGAGGTATTTCTGCGGCCTTACCAGTTGTTGGAGATGTCTTGTGAGGTACATACCAAAAGGGGCGTTGTACTCTATAATGGGTCTAATGAGTGATGAGTAGAGGGGAACAATGACCTCTTTTTTTTCCTGGATGAGAAACCTTTTGTGATGAGGTGTGCCACGTAGAAGGATTTCCTGACTACTGTGGCAATGTGATTATCAAAGGAGAGACTACTGTCCACCTGTATCCCAAGGTCTCTTATCACACTTTCGGTGTTAAGTATACTACCGCTTATGTTGCAGTTCATGGGTACAGAGTTTTTACCAAAGGGGTTGACAATGCACTTTTTGGCATTGAGCTTGAGGCCATGGCTTTGACACCAGGCATCTGTCTCAGTGAGGCCCCTTTGTAGGATGTCCACATCGTTAGGAGTTTCGATTATGGCTCCTAGTTTGCAGTCATCTGCGAACTTCGTTAGCCAAAGACCTTCTGTGTTAGCCTGTACTTCAGAGAAGTAGATACCAAACAGGAGAGGACCCAGGACTGAACCCTGTGGTACTCCAGTTGTCACTGGTCTGAAGTCGGATTTGGAGTCTGCTACTTTCACAGTGTGGGTTCTGTCAGTGAGCCAGTTGGCAACCCATCTTGTGACATATGGATTTATACCTAGTTTAGTGAGTTTATCTATAATTCCAGAGTGGGGGATGGTGTCAAAAGCATTGGCAAGATCTAGATAGGCTGTGTGAACCACCTTACCCTTGTCTACGGCTTTGGTGACTGCTACAAAAAAGTCTATCAGGTTTAGGAGACATGATCTGCCTTTTACAAACCCAAACTGGGTGGGATCCAGAGTTTGGAGATTACCAATGTCTTTGTTTATAAGTTCCATTATGATACGTTCCATGGCCTTGCAGACCAGGCTCATCAGGCTAATGGGGTGGTAGTTCCTGGGGTCCGTGGTGGCTCCCCCCTTGTGGAGTGGGATAACCGTGCTGTGCGCCATTCAGCAGGCACAAAGCCTGAGGTGAGGCTATGATTGAACATGGTACTTAGGTGGGGTGCCAGTTCGTTCTGTAGTTCATGTAGAACGCAGCCTGGGATGTTGTCTGGTCCCATGGATGCTGTGTTCTTGGCTTTGGAGAGTGTGGTTTTTACCTGTGCAGCCATGATTATAGGAACTTTGCATTCTTCCGGTATAGAGAAGGACTCTTTAGGGGGTGAGAGAGGAGTAAAGTTAGCACTGAACCTATCTGCCAGGATGTTGGCAATATCAGTTGGGTCTGTATATTTAGTGCCATTGTGCTGTAACTCAAAGCAGATCTGAGTGTTGCCATTCAGATTCTTGACATAGCTATAGAATGCTTTGTGGTTGTCTTTAGAATCAGTGGCAATTTTGTTTTCGGAACTAGCTTTGGAGGATTTTATCAGGGATCGCAGCTTCTTACTGAGGCTGACCAGGGAGCTTCTCCACTCGTGGCATTTTACTCTCTTTTGCAAGAGTTTCTTCCTTCTGTTGTACAGTTTGTTTATGGCAGGGGACCACCAGATTGGCTTACTTTTTTTGGAGGATAGCGTCTTGGTTCTGTTTGGGATAGCACAATCCATGCACTCATGTAAGTGCTTATAAAGTGCAATTGTGTAGGATTCCGTAGTCGTAACTGTATTGTCCATCTGCATGGGTGTCATGAAGTTCACCACTTCTGTCTTAAAAAGCATGAAGTTGGCTTTGGAGAAATTTTTTATTATGGTTTCCTTAATGGGGGGTGGAGGCAAGATGTGGATATCTAGGGTAATTAGCTTATGGTCGGATCGGACCAATGCGGCATTGACTTCAGGTGTGGAACACCAGTCACTCAACTCATATTGGTAATGACTAGATCTAGGATATTGTTGCTCCTGGTGGGGGTGTGGATAAGTTGATCCAGGGCATTGGAGTTTATGAATTCCAGAAAAGTTTGAGTGTAGGAGTTGGTACATGAGTAGTTTTCTCAGTTAATGGTGGGGTAGTTGAAATCGCCCATTATTAGGGTGTTTGGTTGAACCCTAATAGTTTCCAGTACATCAAGAAAAGAGGAGTGGGAATCCTGGGGCATGGTGGGTGATTTGTAGCAAGCTACAATTTGGATTGCAGTTTTGCCCAGAGTTAGTTGCACTTGGATAACCTTGGCTGCATTATGCTGAGCAACTAGCCTGGAGATGTGGATATCCTTAATGAATAAGGATACACCTCCGCCTTTGGTGTTCCGGTCCAGGTTACAGTGCCGAAAAGTGTGGTATGAGTTATAGCCTGGTAGTGCAGGGGTGCTGTCTGGAGCCTTGAACCAGGTCTCAGTCACTGCACAGATATCGATGTTCTCCATTTTAAGGAGTGCCTCGAGTGAGTGCATTTTGAGATTTAGACTTCTGGCATTGAGTAGCATCAGCCTCAGTTTTTGTTGCCTGTTACAGTGATGAATTTGTCATTTGAACCTTGCCTAAAAAAGGCACTATAGGGGTGGCAAGATTCTTAGCCAGTATCCGGAATCCCAGGGGTGATAGTTGCAGGCCATCTCTGGCAAAGCATCATGGTCTGTTGACCATGTCATCCCAGGCAGACAGATACTGGATCCCTTTAGAATGGCACCAGAAGCTTCGCCAATTGTTGAAGTCAATCATTTTGTCCTTCTACTGCGGCATCATTCTGGGTGATGGCAGAATGCTACTCAGGGCTAGGGTCATACCTGCCTGGGCTACAAGATCGGAGAGCTCTTCCATGTCTCTTTTCATGTAGTCCAGGGAGGTACGTCTCAGGTCGTTCACACCAACATGGACAATGACAGAGTCATATTTGTACTTGTTGTGGAGTGACCTGAGTGCATGGGTTATGTGGCGGATCCTGGCACCTGACAGGCAGCTGACAGTAACCTTCTCCTTGTTTAGCCTGGTGAGTGGGACATCAGTGTGCCTGACTATAGAGTCGCCTATGACTAGTGTGTTGGGTACGTTGTTTTGCCTTATTGGCTGTGGTTGAGTGACACAATGAGTCTGCAGGCTATGTGTCATTTGGGTTGTGTTGGGGGGTGGAGGTTGCTTGCATTTCTGCATTGGAGGTCTCTGTTGCTTGAGCAGATTATTATTGAAAGCCTCCATGAATGTTTTTGTATTTCTATGTCTATGTGTGGATGTTGTTGGTGTAGATTTAGTGAGACTATGTGATGAGTGTGGTGTGGTGCAAGTGTTTACCTTCTCCTCTTAACTGTCAAGTTCAGTCTTGATTGGAGAGAGCTTTACCTCCAGTTTGGCTAGATAAGTGCATCTCTCACAGGTTGTAGTGTTGGATGGTAGGAGGAGAGGGTTGTCTGTGTATATGAGGCAATTTCTACATTGCCCCAAGATGCCCAGATTCATCACATAGACAGGAGAGAACACTGGGAGCTGACCCTTGGACATGCCTGAATAAAAAAACTATTTTCCTCTAGATAAGTGAGCAAAGTGAGTACAAGAGCTGTTTTTATCTAAGCAAGTGAGGAAAGTAAGTACCAAAACTGTTTTCCTCTAGGTAATGAGGAAGGTTGAGTGCTGTAGTAATTAGTAGGTTATTTAGTGCTTACATATTCTGAACAAGTGCCGATCATGAATAAGCAAATTCAAGTGCTAAAAGTAAGAATCTGTATCTGAACTAGACTAGTTACAGGAAAGGGGGGAAACAAGTGCAAATGTGGGCTTTTAAATCAGAAAGTTGAGAGAGATGGAAAAACTGCCCAAACGGCCAGTAACTACAATTTCTGGGCCAGAACCACTCTTATGTGGTAGATAGGTTACCTAGTGCTTACCACTCCCACTGATAAGCTAGAAGGCTTCCCTCCAACACAGAAAGCTTGGAGGGACTCTGAAGCTTACATACAGTCCTGGATACAGCAAATCTAAATCTGGACTACACTAGTTACAGGAAAGGTATTATTTTTTTTTTTTATATACAAAAAAGTAGCTAAAACAGCAGTCAAAATAATTCAAATACAGTGCAAGCTAGCACACTTGAGTATGTAGCAATGTTAGACCAAACAGTTTAAAAAATGCAATTAAATTAAAAATGACTATTAGTGTTAATATTACACAGTATGATTGGACACCCTTTGTTACGGGCCTTAGAGTAGCTGATTGTGGAGTGTCTAGTGGCAGCGATAACTGCCTTATACTCTGGGCAGAAGGGAGCACAGCAGGTAAACCTGTGCCAGCGTTTCCCAGATGTGTGCATGTAAAAAATCAAGTGTGTGTGTGTGTGTGTGTGTGTGTGTGTGTGTGTGTGTGTGTGTGTGTGTGTGTGTGTGTGTATGTATCAGCTACTTGGGGCAGGGACACAAAGCACTGGGTTTATAGAGAGGGTGCTGCAGGACTTGGCTTGGACAATCAGCTGAGGACCTAATCCTACAGTTGTACCAGTGGGGAGACTTACTGGGGACCTGGAGGAAAGCAGATATAGAGACATCCAGACCCTGGGCTGAGTGTGCTTCCTGTGTGCTCTTAAGAGAAACTGTACTTGATGCAGAGAGGTTGGCATCTGGAAATACTGAGTGTATCCATTTGTATTTTAAGTGCACATCCTACTCCAGTGTCAAGTGGTGAGGATTCAGGCTTCTTGACTACTGTCCCAGCTTGGGGATGACACATATTGGTGGCCATCACTATTGGTAGCAGTGATGGGCATTACACAGGTATAACAGTGTCCCTCCTAACACTTCCTGCAGATGTTACAGTGCCAGGACAGTGTGTGTGGTTACCCTCATAGAGCATGGATGTAGCATAATACTTGTTCAAGTCTGTGTGTGCAGGCTTATCTGTTATCACTCCATATCACATATGTTATGTCAGAGGCATGGGAATAGTGGTGGTATTATTCTGGTATTGTCTATGAATGTGGTTGGTTCTTGTAAAGTTTTCCATTATCCTTTATCTGTGGCCATCTTGCTGGGGACCTCTGCTGAGAGTACACACATATTCAGGCATATCAGCTTGCACAGCTTCACAATATGCACCCTACGCCAATTGTATGTCAGATCCCTGACAGATGTCCTCTGCATTCTTCATGTAAGGATGTTTATCGCATACAGACATCCTCATCATTGTCATGTCACCATGTGTGACAGTCACAGACAACACATTTTGACTGTACAGTCCTTACTGTACCAGATAGATATGTGATTGGTGTTGCTGCTACAACCATCTTCCATTGACATGCTCTCATCTGTTGTATGTTAGAGAGTTTCACTTATCCTCTTTCCCTGTGTTATTTCTACAATTCATCAGTGTGTCCCTATTCAATACACACACTGACCCTGAGTAATCATTTTACATGGCAGTTCTATGTCTTGTTACAGATCATTAACACAGCTTCAGTACAGAATGCCAGGAATGGGATATCACAATACTCTGCAATGTAGGTACACTGTCATGTACTGCATTTGGACCATATACTTCACATTCATACCTCTCAACTGTCCAGATATTCCCAGGATGTCCATATGTTTTCCTTATCAAATTTCTGGTTTTCTGACATATCACTGGGATGATCTCTGGACTGATGTGACTCAATATTACATACATTTGAGTGCATACTTCACAAGTGTCCTGATTTATGCAAAATGTCCAGTTTTTTTCTCATATTTGTGATCTTTCCTTCATAACATTTTTGTTTTCTCGCAAATCATTGGCATGTCATTGCAGAGTGAAGTTAGAAACTGATGGCTGACACTTGAGTTTCAACCTTCATGCTCTTCAGAAAGTTCATGCTAATGTACAATCTATTATTCTATCCACTTTCTAAGCTTGGAAGAGCAATATTAAAAAAACCTGTCCCCATTTGTTGGCCTTTGTCCTCTCATTGTGTATGTCTTTGTCCACATATCTTGCTCAAAGAAGATGACAGGTATGTTTGAGTTTCATTCTACCATATTTCTATGTGACATATACGGCAAATATGTCCCTATTTCTGGTTAAATGTCCCTGAATTATGTTGGTCTTTGTGGAAATATGTTTCACTAACAGATGTGAAGCCCTGGTGGTCACTGTGGCATTCTATGCAAATCTGCGGAATGTAGGTGATCTGATTTATACAGAATTGCATCTGTGTTCACCTACACTATTTCCTGGCTGGCAACACTGTTGCCAACAAAGAAACCTAACTTAGGTGAGCCACAAGGTATTAATATACAGTGCGGACTGCTGCTCACCGTACACCATCGCTCAAACACATAAACACCATGTAGGCATTGCGCAGAGCCCACATGCAGTTTATTGAATCTTAAGGATTGTATATCTTCCTTTTTAAGAAGTAAAAATAAATTAACTTATGTGGTAGAATTTTGCAGTTCAGATCATTAGAGTCTACAGAAGACTACTCAAATTTTATGTCAGTCAGATGTCCATATTTCAGATGGATATATCTACTTTTCAAGGGTCTTTGTTCCTATTTTCAATATCACCAGTTTGAGAAGTATACTGAAGAACAACACTTTAGTGGGTGGTAGTGATAAAAAAGTTGGTTGCAGATTTAAGTGACTAAGTCAGTATTAATGTTATTGCACAACATAATTCATTTTGTCATAATTTCATTAGTCTGAGTATTGTAAACATGGCCGTGGGATGTAATGCTTACTGTGAGATGGATGGAGACAGGCTGCACATGCTCCTGGACTTCGTAGAATGCCTTCGTGGGGTACATAATTAATAAAGAAAATACAAAATAGAAAGAGAAGACAAGAAAATAAATTTTGTGGGGCTAATAATCTGGTATATGAGTGAGCAGAACTGAAGCACCTCACAGAAGCCAGTGAGGCAAGCCTTCACTAGCCACTATATTGGTCATCAGTTCATGAATCATAGGTTAGGCAAATCACCATATTGGAGGTGCGTTGCTTGGGTATCACCACTATTTTGCTGGTGCTGTGACCTGTTTAGAGATGCCATAAAGAAGATTACAGCATAAACACAATTTGGTTACCTGGAATGGTACATACACTAACAGTACCTGGTACTTTTTATGAAAAAAAATATAGTATTTTAAGGTTCATTAATTAGCCACAAGTGGCTTGGGAAATGGTCTCAAAGGTAGTGACCTGATAACAGGGAAGATGGAAATAAAACCGCATGGCTCATGACAGTAGCCATCCTGCAATTATTATAGATCTATTTTCTGAAAAAGCATCAGTGTAGCTTGTGTCAAATCATTATCTCTGAAAACACCCAAGCTTACTCTTCTAGAACTCAGGCATACTTAGGCTATAACTGAATCCTATAAATGAATCAAAAGGCTAATGAGATTGCATCAGTTTCAAGGTTGTGTGATAACTAGTACTAACATGGAGGTGATACCCATTCTGGCTGTTTTATTTGTTACCTTTAATGCAACGGTTTTTGCAATCTTGTGTGTGTGTGTGTATGCGTGTGTGTGCATGTGCGTGCGTGTGTGTGTGTGTGTGTGTGTGTGTGTGTGTGTGTGTGTGTGTGTGTGTGTGTGTGTGTGTGTGTGTATTTAAACATATATATAAAGTGATTCGGGTATCATGCATAGATTGGGAAAAGGGTATTGGCATGTTTAGTGAGGTAGATAAATACTGCCAGGTAGAAGTTCAAGGAGTCAAGGCATCAGTCACTGCTTATGAAAGGTGGCTGGTACATTTAAGGTATCATATGTTAAGATGTATGTTGGGATTACAGTGTGGATACCATTGGGTTAACCCCCCCCCCCTTGGGTAGGATTGGTAATCTGGGGGAAGAAATTTGTCATGAAAGCTCTGTGGCTTCCCATAATCCCACCAGACATTATCTCATGATATTTTTTAACAGACTCAATAAACCATGTTCAAGCTAGCAAGGCAGGGGGGGGGGTCATCAAGGCTTGAGGGCTGTGTATAATGAACCATGTTGATAGGTAGCATGATGGAGATGTTCCATAACAAAGTTATATGAAGACATCTGGCAACTACCACTTTGCTCTGCACTTGGTGACATGCATGTGTTCCGTTAGGATGGCTTCAATCTGGCTGGGAGGGATAGAATTGCTCTTACTGAGGTAAGAATTTTGCAGAAGCAGAATCTAGCATCATCTGTCACAGGCAGCTGCACAGGCAAGCCACAATCCTGAAATGTATAATCCTGGTGACATACACCCATAGGACTCATGTTACCACTTGTGCCTGGGTTTACACTGGCAGGGATGATCAGTATTCAAGATTTTTCGGCATTGTGGTTTTCAGTATTCTAGTCTTCTGTATTATGGTACTGGGACTATGCATTTCAGACTGTGGTCTTCAGTCTTGTGATAGTAAACCATATATGTCTGTCCAGCATGTTGATCTGGCTGTGGCAATTAAAGACAGACCAGCTGGTGGCAGGGCAGCAAATGTTAGTCACACTGGCAGTTAATAAAAGCTGTGTCTGGTTACATGGTTAGGCATGTTTTACCAACTGGTGAAATGCAAGCAGGAGTCCAGATGGCCTGTTTTTGTTTTTGTTTTTTTCACATTGGTCATCATATTACAGGACAGGACAGCAAGCAGGGAGAATGCCAATGGCTGTCTTGGCAGTCCAAGGAGGGATTCCAGCCCTTTACACATGTTATTTCTTTTCAGTGGAAAGACAATAATTTGGGGAGAGTAGGACATCAGTCGAAATGATTAAAATAACAGGGAAATGGAGGTTAAGCATCTTTCACTCATATATTAGGTAATGGGTAGACGCAGGTCAAGGTGGTAGTCATAAGTAAAATATAATTAAAAAAAATATATATATATAAAAGAGGTGTGATTGCAATTAATACAAGGTTGACAAAAGATAAAATATAAATAAGAAAAATAAAAATAAAAAGAAGAAAGAAGAAAGATGAAAGGGGGTTCATGCCCTGGTGCAGTGCTAACAGACTGTTTTCTCTTTACTGCACTTCTCTAGCATGCATTTATTAGTAGTTATGTCAACTGGGCTGCAAGGATAGCAGTGTTTTATCTGGTAGGTGTACATTTGGGGTTGAACCCTACTAAATGGAGGATCCACTGTCATGAAGAGAGAGGACTTATCTGGGACCAGCTGATGTCAATTGTACCAATTACTGCAGGTGCAATGTCATCCACCGGCAGTGGTTTTTCACTTGGTGGGTAATGACTTGGGCATAGTGAGCAAAAGGAAATTGGTAGGTATGATCATGAGAGACCTTTTGAGGGTGAATGGTACCTGCTTGAGAACTTAGGACATTTTGTTAGAAATAGTTGGCCGCTGGTTTGGAGGCAGGCAGAGGACAACAGGGTCTTAGAGAGGACCAGGAGGTACATCAATCAAGAAATTGTTAAGGTAGCTACCAAGCTGGGCCTGGCAGTTTTCAGGCACAATGACATGGAGGTCAAAAACCCTGTGTAGTTCAGGCCAGATTGGGGTGCACTTGTCTGATCTGCGAGTTGGATCTTTTAAAGTTCTTATTGCCCAGATGCTCCAGGACATTTTGCCAAGAAGGAGACAATGGTTCTGTCCTAAGTGTATTTAGTGGGGAGAAAGAGGGGAAGAATATGTAGCTAATGAGACACTGGCTGGTGGACATTGGGGCATCCCCATTATTTCTGTTTCTCTTTTACACCCTTCCCTCTTCTTTCACCTGTTTGATGGTGGGCAACCTTTCATTTCTGTTGCCACTTTAACTGGGGGTCTGACTGTGAGGGAAAGCCATGCTGCCAAACTACATATGGAAATGCCAGTGCCATGACAAGTACAGAACAGGGTCCTCTGGCTGTTTGCAGATCAAGGTGAGTGGGAGCTACAGCACCTTGTTGATGTCACCAGGGGCAGATGCCTCCTGGGTTCCAAAGTTGAGTTTGGATTGTGAAGCAAATATGCAATGGATGAAAAGTATCAATGGCAGGTTGCAATGTTGAAAAGTTATGTGTACAAATGTATGAATCATGTGCACAAATGTATGAATCATGTGTACAAATGTATGAATTGTGCACAAATGTATGAATCATGTACAAATGTATGAATATTGTGCACAAATGTATGAAATTTTAATACAACAATCTGGTGATGGCTGTGTATATAATAAACTGGGTCATTTTTCCAAAATGAAGTGGTCATCCTCGTGTATCTTGGTGGGAGGAGATAGGACAATTATTGTTAAAATTGCTTCAGAATTTCATAAGGGAGCATCCATATACACTGTTCTTTTACATTTATAGTCACTACAAAACAAACTTGATACTGACTTTTTTATGCAAGAAAGACAGTGTAATGGTTCACTGGCTTTTCAAACAATGGCTTCGCTAAAACTGCAGGACAAGTCATTTTTACAACCAAACATGCTCTCACCACAGCAAGTTTAGAAATTTCAAAACACGCCTAGTCTCAGTCCTGAACATAATAAGTCCTGAAGATGCAGGGCTAACATAAGGTGACCTAAACAGTCTGCATACAAAAAAAACTATATGTACTTTCTGTCCAAAATCAAACCCATATTTTTGCTTAACAAATATTAGAGTTGATGAACAATTTTTATGTAGTCATAACTCAAAGGGAAATTCTTTGAGGTATACTTGTTGTCCCTTTTTAAACAGCTACCATTTTAATGTACATACCAAAAATCCTACTTGATAAAGCTATTCTTCATTAATAAATTTTGCATCACAAACATATAATTCAGTTATCAGATCAGTACAGAAAACTAATGATTTCTAAATGAAACAGGTAGAACTTTATCTACGTAACACAAAACTTGCAAAAGTCATGCTCAATGGACTAGTGTCTGTAGCTACTTTATAAACTGAACACTAGAGCATTAAGAATAAATTCACATACCTGAAAACTGAAGCTGTGGGTTGGTGGGAACATCTCCATAGAGAGCCTTTCCCAAAGCCCCATTCTGGCAAATAATCACAAGCAAAAACAACAAATACCTAGGCATGTCACGTCTGTAAAACAATTAAAAATATGTAAACGATGAATGCCTTGTAGATGAACAAATTTCAATCATGCATTTTGCAAATTAATGCTTATATGTAACAGACTTTATCAGTTTTGCTTTTATGTCTGGTACAAATGCATCTTCTCACATTTTTTATAATAGCCTCTTTTTTTTTAATTTCCAGAACTATGAAATGAGAAATTGTCAAGCTGTATTTGCATTATTAATGCCACTTACCCTCCAGAAAAGGCTGTTCATCTGAAGTATTTTCCATATAACTACAAATTAACATTAATCAAATTATTTAAAAACATGCATATGCTAATAGTCTAGGCATTCACTCATTGATCACTGCAGATTGCTTAAAAGCTGAAAATTCAAAGAATAAAATTGCTCCTAAAACAATTCCTTCCTTAATCCACCCAATAGTCATGTTTCAAGAGCAAGCATTTTCTCCCCACCAGTAAGCTGCTTTACTTTTATAGCAAAAAATGAAAAGGAAGTAGGGAAAATATATTTCTTTCACTGTCATTCTATTTGTTTAACTTACTTATGACTTGATGACCAAACTAATGTACTGATACATGACAAACACATAGTCTGGGTGTTAGGCACAAATTCTCAAGCATTATAGTCATTACATAGTGAAGCATATATATTATAGAGTCCATAATGATGGTAAAATATAGAAACGTGAGCATACGGTGTAAGAAATATGCTACATGCATGTTTCTAGCACTGATTAGTCAGTACAATGTAACAGCATTTAGTACATGATATATTTTTTTGCTCTTCAACGTATTGCAGAGGAGCACGAGATCAGGGATTGGCACCAGATTTGCCAACTATGGCTTCAGGATTCAGGAATGAGAGCTCTTCCATGTCTAGAAGAGTTACCTTTGAAGTTTGGCCTCAGATTATTTTTTTCAGTATGATGCTTGAGGACAAGTGACTGGTGCAGCTAAATTCCTACATGTTACCATAGTCCTACATATTTGTTTATAGAGGAGTTCCAGACCAATCATCGGTGAAGCAACTGGCACAAATTAAAAGCTGTTGTTTGGATCCAAAGAGCATTTATTTGGCTACATTTGTAAAAATCCAAGAGATTTATTTTCCCTCTGACCACACACTATGTCCTCTTATTAGCTTTCATATATGTTCAACAGATTATAAACTCATGATTTTCTTGAGACAATTTATGATACTGACTAGAGTTACAATTAGCCATTATCTATTAGTATTCTTTAAAGCTAATTCTCATCCTTACAGAGTCATTCAAAGAGTTTGCCATTTTTATTTTTAAATAAAATCAACTAGCTTATATGGATGTAGTCATTCCAAACTCCATGATAAGCCGGTATATCCTCTCTGCTGAGAATTGCTGGAGCTTTAGACATATACAAAATATATGTAAAAGGTGGGTCATTGCCTCATTGAATCAGTCCAACAAAAAATACTAACCATTTTATTCCATAAGGGGAAATCTGACTGATGCCAGAAGAAATCTGGCCATTGCCATTTTAATTCCTTCTAGTAAAAGAACGTAAAAAACAATCTCCTTGAAGGGAACCTATCTTCCCAAATCTTAAAAAAAATAATGGAGACTTCCTTGAAATAAGGCTAGCTTCATCAAATCATAAGCAAAATCAGATCTTTTTCAAGTTATTCTTTAATCCAGAGTGGTTTTGTTTAGATATATTCTGATACATTTTAATGTATGCTTTGCTAAAGCCCCCTTTTTCCCTGTGCTAGAAAGCAGCCTTGTATGAACAAGATACAACATAAAAATGCCAGTAACTGGAGACTGTGAGTCTATCGGTGCTCCTGGAGAGTTTTAGCTAACCCTACTCTAACCTGTAGTTTTCTGATTTCTTCATCTAAGGATCTCATGAATTTACAGTTATCCTAGTGCTTTAGCCTTTACAGCCCATTCCATCAAATTAATTCAATTCTCTAATACCCTCTTCCCAAATAAGTGTTTCCTAATGTTAACTTTCAATCATGCCCTTACTTCCTTGCCCTTTTATTCCTGTCCAAGCCAATCTTGTAATGTGTCCCCTTTCACATCTTATGTACACATTCCATTCCACCATCTCTCCTGTTTTGTAAGGAAAAAAAGTCAAGATCCTAAAGGCTGTCTACAATAATCAGTTAATTTATCCCATACCATCCCTGATATTGTCTGTAACCTGTTCAACAGTTTCACTCACTTCTCTGGGTAAGGCTTTCACAACTGCACACAGCATTCCAGATGTAGTCCTTTAAGTGTCGGACAGTGGGATATAATCACTTTCCTAGATATCAGTGTGTAGCACTGAATATATGCATTATCATCTAATATCCAGCACTGATGGATTTACTTCACATCAGCAAGTCAAATGGAATCAGAAATACTTGGTCTAAGGATTTAAACCATTTCTGTAACATCAACAAAATGGTTTGGATTTATAGGTGTATCTACTCTGAAACAGACTCCCCATCCACCTAAAACAAAGTTCATTCCTGTCCAAATTCAAGTGCAGCTTGGATCTATAGATGAGAAACTGAAAATTTACTCCACGACTGCCTCCTGTACTACTACTAGACAGAGGCAACTCCTAAATGCTTTATCCCATGCATGGGCTCCCTCAAATTATCTATGGTATGATTCCAGTTGTTCTCACTAGTGGTAATATGTAATTGTCAACTATGGGATGTGTAAGGCCAATCTCTAACCAAATGGGATAGGTTAATTCAAGCATAAAAAGGGAATCCTGATAGGCTTATAATGGTTCACAAGGACAGCTAACCAAGTACTTACCTATGAATGTAAGAACCTATGAAACTTTGATATGCATTTGCTGCCATCCTCTCACATTTAACTTGATGAACGATGCTTTCTGAAATAATCACCATCAAATTGTTCTCCTGTTAATGGTTGTTGAAGTTGGTTTATTAGTAGATATTGCACCTCTCAGCTATCACTCTTCATATGCATTAACTTGCATTGCAAGGGCTAATACAGAACTACTCCCTCTTAAAAGGAGCTTCCAGTTGTACTATATGAGCTACACAGCATTGCATAGTGTTACATATAATAATGACTACCTACAGGCAGATGCATGTAATATGGTACACATTTTTTCTAGAAGGCAACCTGAATAAACATTTCATGGAGACTACTAGCTTGTTTATACTGTCTCCATTTTACAGTAAGCTTTCTGAGAAATATTCATGCTACATGTTGTCAGAAGTGAAGAAATGTGTCTGCAGAAATGAGATACATACTTGCAGAAATAAATACATGAATGCGTTTTCAAGACTGCATGTATTTAAAAGTATAAAAGTGTGATTTGCAGTAAAAAAAATCTCAACCTGCAACCACCAGGAACTTTCCTGCAACAAGAAAATTTATTGCAAAACTGAAAATTCTCAGTATAGAAATTCACTTAAAATAGCAATTCCCCAAATTCACTGGATATGATGAGTCTTTTGACCAGAAAGTTAAGCACCTTTATCTGTTTAGTATTCAAAACCATTAAAATTTAAAAAAAAAATTAAATCTGTCTCTTAAGTACTTTAAAAACAATAACATGACATATGACATCACTTCATAGCCCATGAATTTAACTCAGTCTTTATTTATGTATGTATATATATATATATATATATATATATATATATATATATATATATGTGTGTGTGTGTGTGTGTGTGTGTGTATGTATTTATTTATTTATTTAAGTTTGTTCACTAGAGTAGAGCACTGGTCTCTTTGGACTGTTTTCAGCTTCAGCTGGTTGGCATATAGAGCTAAAACAAAAATACAAATTTCTATTACAACTTACAGTGTAACAGGAAAATAACAGAATCAAAAGACATAAAATATAGATACATTTTGAAAATAGCAATTGCATTATGGAATACCTTATAACAAGAAAATAATAATATGTTAATTCAGTCCTGGTTCTTTCCAACATTTAAGACAAACTGGCATGCTAATTCTGTATATTCTTACCTTGAACCTGTACAACCATCACCTCTTTTATCTAAACAGACTATTTATAATACAGTACACAAAGACACAAAGATTTCCTAAATGTTACACACTTTAGTGTGTATTTAACAAGGTAGTTCTCAAATTCATAATTCTTGTAGAATGCAAATATTCACAGATATCTTGCCCCCATTTAGGACTAGTCTTTCCTACATAGAAACTGAGGAAACTCACATATGTAGCCAAATACATCACAAGTAAAATGTCCATTAACAAAATATGAGTTGTATATGTGAGATCAAAAGTATCCTTCTTTAATATACCTGCAATATATTCATGATTATTTATCTATCACTTTTGGCCCTTTTTATCTGATGAACAAAACAGTGAATAAATAGTTGAAAGCCACTTTCAGTGAACCATAATTTAAACCTTTTAAGTGGGCAGGCCCCTATAAATGAATATATGCCAGCTCTATGGTCACATAACAGTGGAGAAAGGACAACATAGTATGTTCTCTGAAAGTGGCTTAGAGTGATCAAGCTAGCTCCCACTGTCAATTAAACAGCATTCTGCACAAACCCATGTTCCTAATATTGACATACATCATATTTGGATGGTCCATATTTCTTTTCAGAAGCTCTTGTTTTATTATTATCTATTTTCAAAATATGATTGAAAGTAATAGCCCTTTTATATATATATATATATATGTATATATATATATATATATATATATATATATATATATATATATATATATATATTTGGGAGCCATGTCTATTGCCTTCTAATTAGTTTGAATAGTATTCTTAATTCCATAACTATCCAAACCATAAATAAATCATATTGGTGTACAATAATTGTCATCATATTTAAGGGTAGTAGTAGTAGATGCATGGTCAAGGAAAAACATGGAAGGGAATTTCATGGTCAAGGCAAAAAACAGAAGGGAATTTAATTTCTCTTTCTTCTAATGCCTTATTCATAATACCATCCAAAATCTTTCTCTGTATTCACTTTCTAAAAATATTTCTCTTATTGTTTTCAGACCTTCCTCAAAATTATCATATTCAGTGGTCAACTGGGCAAATAATATAACTTGATTACAAACTTGTTTTTCTTGACATACAATGGATGGCAAATATTCCATTGTAAATAGTTATCTACAAATGTATCTTATATAAAAAATGAATTAAAACACCTTTTCTTGTAAGATTTTAATTCTACGTCTTAATAAAATATCTTTTCTGAAAACATTGCATAAGGAAAGGATACAATTGTGTAATTGAAATTAAAATATTAACAAACTCAACAAAGTTTTCAATGTTACTGTTCTATAGCAATAATAAATAATAAAGAGCATGGATAATACTTTATTAATATATAGCATTATATAGAAAATTCTTTCTCCAGTTTGCTAAAACCAGGTTCACAAATATTGGGGCTACAGTGATTCACATTGGTACACATACCCCCCAACATTTCTTGATAATATTTTTCATCAAAAATAAAAAAAGTATGTTGCCATTGGTGTACCCCCCCAACATTTGCTGATAATATTTTACATCAAAAATAAAAAAGTACATTAACACCAAATATAGCTGTGTACAAACACTAATTTCTTTGTTTCTTAAATTTGAATGTTTCAGTAAATTCTTATGTATAATCTATACCTGTTGTCCATAAAATTCTTGTGTATAAAATCATAAAATCTACTGTGGCTAACACTTTCATTCCAATATCAAGCTCAACGGTGTTTCCAAAAATGCCATGACTCTGCAGTTTAGGATTTATTTTGACATGATGATAAATTTTGTTTGTATGCACAGCTAATGGTTCTGTCATAGAATTAGCAATTGAAATATGAAATATATGAAATGCTTCTAAGTATAAGTGGAATAGCCAGGAAACTTAAAAAATACAGCATGTTATCTTTTTGCATGTTACTGGGGAAGAAATCTTGAAGACATTTAATAGTTTTACTTTTCTTGAAGAGAAGAAAAATATATCAGCATAAAAATAATTAGTGCAAAAAATGAGGAATTATTGTGAGATGAGCAAGAACTTTCCATTTGTTTAATTGTTCTTTACAAGAACACTAGGACCTACAAGCTCATGTTACTGAGCTGAACAAATGAAACAAAGGCCATAGATTTTGTGTGTTGCATGATTCCTCGATAAGAGAAAGAATAAGTCACTGTTATGCAATGAAACTGTTTTTCCCTCATTGCTTATACATACCAACTCCAAGAATTTGCTGTGCCTTCGAAAAGAGAACATACTTTAACATACAGCAACTTTAGACTGAGTATATATGGCCCAATAACTGCACTTAAATTCTTGCAGATCCAAAGACTGCAGGTGTACAACAGGAACCCAACTCGAGTGCTTCAAGTACTTCCCACCAACGGTCAGGGTACAGGCAAAATATGCCTGAAATATTTTCCTAAGACAATACAATACTGAAAAAATACACAATGCCTCTGCTGTCCTTTCCTTCTATCTCAATATTCAGATAAAATCTTTCCAATTTACCCAACTTCCTTATTTGCATTTAATTCTGCAGCTTATAATAACTAACCTGTACTTTCCTAAAAAAATATTGACAATAAAAAAAAAAAATAAGAAATTTTATTCCCACAAGGCCCAGGATCACAATCATTTAAACTCCATTAGATAATACTGCCAGATTTAATAACGCCCAGTTTAAATTATGTAGACATTCTTGTACACTGTCATAGTAATCAGCCTGTCAGCCATATCACATCCCTGCTTTTTATTAAAATAATCATTTATAGTACTTTGTTTTATCTGCAGTAATAACTTACTCCATATGCTGGGAATATGTTGAGTTATGAACTTAACCTAACAAAATCCATAAGACTGTCAGGACTGTCACAGTCTTCCATCCATTTGATGTTGTGATAATTCTGCATGATTAGCTTAAGCTGCTTCTGCATTGATCCTTCATATCCAAAACCAAGCCAAAAAAGACAGCTTGTACACCATTCCAGGGTTACTCATACAGACCAGAGAGAACTTCCTTCTTACCTAAGATGAAAAATATCTATAGTACCTAGTTTCTATCTCTTTCACTAAACTCACATAACTGTCTACTATCCTCGGCACTCAAATATCCCTGTTTTACTTCTATAATAAAGTTTTAAGCATTGCATTAACTGCATTAATCTATAACCAGCTTTACTCATATTCCTTTGTCTAAATACTTATTCAATTCAAATAAAGCCAAGTTTCATAAATATTACAAATGATAATATATAACATAATGCTTTATAATTAAGAAAGACTCATTTTCATTTAAATATTATATAAACAAAATTAGCATAGTTTGCTGATAACTGCAGTGATAACTGGTCTTCATGCAAACAAAATAAGAATTAACTTTACATTAATAGATTCATTGTCTCCAATAAAAAGAGCAAATATAGAACTAATATGACTCCTTCCTGAAAGGAGAACAGAAAAAAAAACTTCTAAGCAGCTAATAGTGCCATGCTTTCAATGTTTGTAATCATCAACTCAACACAAGAGTCTTCTCTCAATATAAACTTTGCATGAACATACATTTACGTTATCTTACATGAAGCATGAACATGTTATAAAGCTATTCATTTAAAAAGGCAGCTTCTTTACCCCACTCACATCTATTAGAAATGTTCATATACATTCCATCTGTATCACGCAAAGGTTATTGCACACTTGAACATTTGCAGTCTGTTCAGCATATGGGACACTTCTAAAATCAAATGTTCAGTTTAAAAAAATGGTTTGTAAAAAGAGAGTATTGCCTAGTCCATGGGTCTAAAATAGATATACCCATTCATTCTTATAATTACAATTTTCTTGGGCAATAGTATTCAATTTATTTTTCTAAACACCATACAGAAAAGAGAAAAATAACTATTATAACCAATAATTTAATTTTATATATATATATATATATATATATATATATATATATATATATATATATATATATATAAAATTCACCCTCTTGTAAATTAGTAATAAAAATCTTCACTAACCAGAATATAAAACTGTACACATAAAGGATTTTTTTCATCAAAATCCAAGCTCATGGGTCTAATGTTTTTTGTAAACATTCTTACCATAGCTGTAGCCCACAAATTTCTTTTCTTGACTTAATTATTTAGTTAAATTAATTAAAAAATTGTTTCATGGCCAAAACTGCATTGACAAATGCCTGTCATTACAGCTTGAAGCGCTGCCTGTCTGTCTGCTCCTTGTGTATAGATCGATCTCTTGTTGCATTTTTTCTAGAGGCATTTTTACTAATTTCATTGATGATTAGGTGTCTTTTGTCTTTCCAGACACTCTACTTCTTCTTGCATTGGTCATTTTTTTTTTTGCTTTAGAATGAGTAAATAAAACTGTAATTAGAATTATCTTTTTTTTTTTTTTGTGGAACCTAAGAGTGATTGTCACAGGTAAGTAAAAAATGTCCTATTTTAGCTGGAAAGGCAGATAATTGCAGATTTATTAACCAGACTTATGCATATACATTCTGTTAAACACAGGGCATAATTCCTTCATGCCTTAAAACTATATTTTAACACACATTTTGAGAAATGACACATTGCCCAGTACAAATATGATCAAATAGATACAGTAACTGTATCCATCATTCACTTAAATTTTCTTAAGTAGTACCAATTTCCCCCCACCATAATACAGAGAAGACAAAGTATAACTATTTATAAGTTTTTATTTTAACAGGTAATGGTGCCATCCCTTAAGATTCTAGCTTCAACATTTATGCACATAAAAATATAAATTAATAAAATTACCCTCATATAAATGAATGATATTACTTTTCAAGACTCTCATTATCTTACATAATACATGAACAAACTAAAAACTTATAAACCACAGAGATAACATTGCTTCTTTTTTTCACCTATTTGTATCACTTTTGTAAGCCCTGGTGGAATTAGACAAATACTATACATCAGCTATCATAGATTCATTGATTCAATGATTTATAGATTTATAGAGTAACTAGGCAAATGACCAAGGGGTGCTTTCTAAGCCTAGCCAAGTTTTCCCAGTGTCCCAGTTTTGATGTCCTGTATCCACATAATACACTGAGGACTATGCATTTATAAGCTACCTCTGTCCATAAGGGACATGGGTGCCAGGCCCGGTGAAAATTTCCTATTCACCATCCACTGATCTAGGTTACATTTAAACTGGGCAAAAGATGAACTCAGCTTCACATGGATGGGAAACCTGTTCCATAGGAAGAGCGGTCTCTGGGACACATATCTGTCTCTCCAGCATGTTCTACTTAAGTCACAGACAACATTCTGGTCCTTAGACCTTGTATTTCTGATACGTTTTACTTATAAATATGCAGGAGATCCATAATTTGGGGGTTTGCGGATGCATTGTAAGCCAGGCATAGATCAGCAATCTATAGGAGACTGAGTAGAGGGAAAGGGCTTTAAGGGGCTCTGCATAAGGCAGATTTGTTAAGCCATGTATTCTTTATGTAAGGAAACTCTGAAGTCAGTCTGATTGTTGCATATGGCTGGTTAGGTACATACCAAAGGGAGCACTGCACTCTATGATTTGTCTGATAAGGGTGGAGTACAGTGGGATAATGACCTCTTGTGACCTAGATGCCATGTCCTTACTTATAAGTTGTGCAACATAAAAGATTTCCTCACCACTGTGGCAGTATGGTGGTCGAAGGTAAAGCTATTGTCTATGTGCTTACCCAGATCCCTTACCACTGGGTCGACTCTGAGGGGCATATTATCAATGTGGTAATTAGCTGAGTTGGTTGACTTCCCAAAGGATATAATTCTGCATTTCATAGCATAGCATTTAAGACTATGGCTTTGGCACCATTTGTTAGACAGAATTCTTGAAGAATGCTAGTGTTTGCAGGGGAATCGATGATGATAACCGCCAGCTTGCAATCATCTGCAAACTTAGTTAGTCATAAACCTTCAGCATTTGCTTCCATTTCAGAGAAATAGATGCCAAAAAGAAGTGGGCCCAGGACCGAGCCCTGGGGGATTCTGTTAGTGATTGGACTCTTGGTGGAGGTGGACTCACCTATTTTGACTTCCTGGGTCCTATCAGTGAGCCAGTTGGCTATCCAGTGGGTGATAAAAGGGTTTATGCCTAAATTAGTGAGCTTGTCTGTAATGCCTGAGTGGGGTATTGTATCAATAGCCTTAGCCAGGTCAAGATAAGTTGTGTGCAGAGTGTTGCCTTCATCCTGTACTTTGGTGTCCATCTGAAAAAACTCCACCAGTTTTAATAGGCATGACCGTCCTTTAACAAAGTTGAACTGTGATGGGTCCAGCATTTGGAGGTTACCTACATCTTCATTTATCATATCCATAATGACTCTTTCCATGGCCCTACATATGAGCCTGGTCAGACTTGCAGGCCTGTAGTTACCCAGATCAGTAGCTGGACCTCCTTTGTGCAGGGGAATGACTGTAGCCATCTTCCATTCCTTGGGCACAAAACCTAACCGTAGGCTCCAGATGAAAAGTGATTCAATTGGACCAAAGAAGTCATGTTTATGCTATTTATTAAGCATCCTGGTATGTTATTGGGGCCCATCAATGCAGTGGTTTTGTTCTTGAATAGGGCATTGATGACCTGTTCCTCAGTAATAGTTGGGGGGATTGTAGTATGCATTATTTCCTTTGGTTTATTGGGGGGAAGTGGGGAGAAAATTTTGAGCTGAACCTGTCATCCAAAAGGTTGGCAATGGCCTCCGGTTTAGTGCAGATGAGGCCATTTACAATATGTTTTGCTCATTGTTGCGTATTTCTCCTGAGGTTATGGACATAGCTGTGTAAAGCTTTGTGGTTGCCCTTTGCATGAAAAAGCTATTCTTTCTTCAAATTTAGCCTTTGAAGCATTAATTAACCCTCTTAGCTACCTGTTTAGATTGGTTAGGGGACTTTTAGCATGTATGGCTTTGTTCCTCTTAAACTTGGCCAAGATTCTAGTCTTTTGTTGTATAATCAGTTGATATTATGATTCCACCAGGGTGGCTTGTCTTTTGAGTTTGGTTTATTCTTAATATAAGTGGGCACAGCTCACTCTATACAGCTATCAGTACAGTTGTACAGAGATTTTGTAAATAGCTCAGCATATGCTATGGTGTTTACTGGGTTTAGGGATGCTTGGAATTTAGCCAATGTGTCATTTAGTAGGGAGTGGCTAGCCTTGGAATAGTTCCTAAAGGTTTTTGGTTTTGCTGGATCCCTGGATTTATTTTTTATTTCATGCAGTACTGCCTTATGGTCAGATCTAACAAGTGAAGATATTATATTGGGTGAGGAACATCTTCCTTCCATGTTAGTGAGTACAAGGTCAAGGATGTTTGTACCCCTGGTAGGAGAATTGGCCAACTGTTCCAGGATGTTGGTATTAACAAAGTTTAGGAATCACTGGGCTTGTGCATTTGAAATGGTGTAGGATTCCCAATCTACAGAGGATAGTCGAGATCACCCACAAATATCAGATTGGGTTGAATTGTGAGGGACCCTAGTACATTGAGATAGGTAGTATGGGTTTCCAGGGACATGGAGGGAGACAAATAGGTTGCAAGGGTAAATAAAAGAAAGTCATATGGAACAAAGGAACATTTTTTTTGTTGTAAAAAAGGGAAGAATCTAAGTATGGCATGGACAGACTAGACTACAAAAAGTATTTGACAGTATCCCGCATTCATGGATAAAAGAGTGCTTAAAATGTATAAGATATACCCTACACTGATAAACTACATCACAGCAACCATGAAACAGTGACAAACCACTTTACAGCTAAGCCATGATAAAGGACAAATTATTATTCCAGGGATAAAAATTCAAAGAGGGATATTCCAGGGTGAATCTCTGTCACCACTGCTCTATTGCCTTGCCCTTAACCCATTAAGCTGTATGCTTAATAGATTAGGTCATGGCTATAATTTGGCTCCCAGAATGCAACAACGTGTAAAGGCTGCCTCATCTTCTCTTTGTAGATGATTTAAAACTGTATAGCTCATCAGGTGAGGAACTGAAAGCACAACCGTAAGTAGTCAAAACTTTTCCAGATAATATAAGAATGTCATTAGGTCTTGATAAATGTGCAAAAGCAACCTTTAAAGCAGGAAAGCTGCAGCACCAAGAAAACATCAGTTTGGGACAAGAATGTGATATCAAAGAACCTGAGCAAGAGGAAGTGTATAAATATTTGGGAACTGAAGGATCAACAATAAAACATGAACAAATGTGACTAAAACATAGTAAGGAATATTTTAGAAGACATAAATTAATCTTGAAAACAGTGCTGACGTCTAGGAACAAAGTTCACGCTATAAACCAATTTGCTCTTCTTATCCTAACTTACAGTTTTGGAGTGACTGACTGGCCCCAAAAGGTGTTGTATACATTAGACAGAAAGCAAGAAGGATGCTTCATGCTCATCGAATGATTTATTAAAATCAGTGCATACCAAGATTATATATTCCCTGTTCCAAAGGTGGTATGGGCCTCCTTGAAATTGATTACATGTTTAGATCTGCAATCATGGGACTGCAAACATATCTGCTGACCTCACAAGACCCAAACATAGTGAATGTTTTGAAACATGAGGAAAATAAATCTAAGATGACTACCCTGCTTAGTCTAGTAGAAACATGTCAAGCGGGGATGGAAATCAAATCAAAAGTAGATAAAAATCAGGCAGTAACTGAATGTGCCAAAAAACAAAAGAAAGAATATAAGGTGAAGGATCAGATGAGAAGGCAAGAAATGTGGAAAATGTATAAATATAGTTGCAAGTATAGAAAACTCCTGGCACAACCTCATGTTGATCAGGATCGAACGCAGGAATGGTTAAAGAGAGGCGAATTCAAACCAAAAGATAAAAGGTTAATATTGGCAGCCCAAAATAGTGGACTATGTACACATTGGTTTACAAAGTCCATTGAACATGTGGGAGAAACAGACAAATGAAGGTTTTGTAAAACAGTATTGAAAACAGTTGCACACCTCGTTGCTGGTTTTGACATACTAATGGCAGAAGGACCCTATACTGAAAGGCATAATAATGTGGTAAGACTGTTGCACTGGGGATTGTGGCAACATAATTTTGAAATAGCTGAAAAACACTGAAAACATAAGCCACAAAGCATCATAGAAAACGATGAAGCCTACATCACATGGGATCACCCATTACCAACAGTTCAAAAGATAGATACAAGAGAACCAGATATAGTGGTCCATGAAAAGAATACAAAGGTAGCATTGATCACTGAAATCACTACACCCAGGGACTACAGTGTCTTGCATACAGAATGACACAAAGTCATAAAATATCAGAATTTGCAGGTAGAAATGAGAGGAATATGGAAGAAAGATACCTAGATAGTTTCAGTACTAGTAGGAGCAATGTGTCTTATAAAAAGGAAACTACAATTGTATTTAGATAGGTTACTGATAAATATAACTCCATACGAATTGTAGAAGGCATCATTACTGGGAACATTGCAGGTGCTGTGAAGAGCACTTCTGGCTAACATCAATGATTGAAACAATGCTAATTTCATGAACTTTAATCATACTTTGACTTAGGAATGGGGTCCATTCCTGTCATGGTATTAGAAACCCAAAAGACTTGGAGAAATTAAAGAAAAACTTGCAAGGATATGGTACGAGACCCTGTTTATAGTGACTTGTACATATATGAGTTCCAGTGGGTCATAAACTTTAACTAGTCTGGATGTGAGGTTGGTTTCAATATAGACTTAAGACTCCACTAGCTTTAGTTCCCTCATGCAGTAGCTGGTGTAAAGGTGTGAAAGGCATTATAACCTTGTATTGCGGGAATACTTTCTGTAACTTTAAACCATGTCATTGTTGCTACACAGATGTCTATACTTTCCAGGGAGATGAAGGCTTGCAGGGAGTGGAGTTTTTTGTTAAGACCTCTAACATTGAGCAGTACCACCTTCAGATATTCCTTCATAGGTTCAATTAAGTTGGGAGGTTTATCAGTTTGGCATTGCCTAAAAAAGACACTCTGGGGGCGGAAAATGTGTTTGAAAATATCTGAAAGCCTAGAGGGGATAAGTGCAGATCATCCCTTGCAAAAAAACATGGTCTGTCAATCATGTCCTCCCAGGCCGTAAAATATTGTACCAGCTTGGACTGACACCAGAAGCTAAGCTAATTCTTAGACTCAAGCATTTTCTGTTAGTAACGTGGGATCATCCATGGAGATGATAGTATGATGCTCAGTGCTAGGCTCATACCTGTCTGAGACACATAATCAGCAAGCTACTTCATTTCTCATTTCATATAGTCAAGGGAGGTACATCTCAGGCCATTAACTCCCACATGGACTATGACAGAGTCATACCGGTACCTGTGGTTCAATGATCTGATGTCTGTGTGACTTGATGGATCCTAGCCCCAGAAAGGCAGCTAAACATGACTCTCTTCTTACTCATTCTGGTGAGGAGAACATTGGTGCGCCTCACTATAGAATAACCAATGACTTGAAAATGTGGCTGTGCACTGGTTTGCCTAAAGGACTTAACAGCAGAAGCATTGGATACAGTATTACTATGTGTAACTGCAGGCGATGTTTTAACAGAGTGCTAACTTCATGGCTGAGGACCCTCTTTTCATTGTGCTGTGCAGGATGTCTTAGTAGTTTAAGAAGGTTACCCCTAAGTGCCTCAGCATAAGTAGTTTTATATGTAGGGTCTTTGCCCTGTGCAGTAGTTTTGGTGCAACTGTCACTGACAACCTTTATAGGATTAGTTTTGGTTGCATGGGAGAGTTTTGCCTCCAGCATTAAAGTGTATTTATACCTCTCACATATTTTTATCTGTTTTATTAAGAATAAGTGGGTTGTCAGTGTACATGAGGCAATTGCTACAATGCCTCAAAATATCCATCTCAACCAGACTGGTCACACATAGAGTCAAAAAGTGCATATCCATGGTTACTGATCTACTAGGGAGGCGTGAGGGAATTTTAAATAATGAATAGGTCAATAAGACAAGGAACTTGATGAGCAACACTCAGCTATGTGCAGATTAGATGCTCTAGTAGTTAAAAAATCTGTCTAGACAGTAAGGGTATTTTAAGGGGAGTGCACACTGAGACAGATCAGCATCTATGCAGATTATAAGGTGGAATTATGCTGTGAGGTACTGGCAACTATACAGATTACTGCTAGGCACCACAAGAAAAGATCAACCGCTCTAACAAAACACAGTAAAAAACATCAGAAATACAGATATTCAACACAGAAACACTTTTCTCAAGTAGCACAGTTGCCAAACACTCCAGGCACACATATTAATACTTTTAAAGAAGGTAGTGCTTAAGCCAATCAAATAAAGGCTCAATAAGCCTTCAACTAACAGTTCCCAGCTCAGAAGGGCATAGGCTATCCTTCTTGCCACAATGGTGCAGACCACAAACCTTCACAATGTAAAATAACTGGTTTGGAGCCCAAGCACTTAAACCAGAACTAAGACACTTTTGGAATAACAGACACAATAAGCCTTCAACCAGCAATTACAGTAAGTATGGTACATATTTCTATAATACCTCAAAAGTGAGGCCCAACAACTGTTACAGAAATATAGTCCATTGCATACTATTAAACCTTCAATATTGCAGGAAAAGACAGTGTTTATTTCAGTGTTCACCTATATTTTTGAATGGCAGCCACATTTCTGAATTATTATGTCTGAACAGTCATTCATAACATAAACAATTAACTTGTCAATTGCAAGTTACCTTCCTGGCCACCCACCCCAATTGCCAATAAAATGCTCAAGTTTTTGTAGCATGATGCAAAGTGGAACTAAATAATGTTTGGCTTTCCATATTTATTATCAGTTTTAGTCAATGATAATCACACCACTTTTTCAATTGCCATTTTTTTTTCATGGAGTCTGCCCACTTCACCATCTTTTCTTCACATAATCCATTCAGTATTTTCCTTCTTTTCCCTCCAGTATTCCAGTCAGTGTCATATTCTGTCTCTGATCCTTTTCCTCCATTGTAACCGACTGCTATTCCACACAGTACTACTCCAGTCATTTCATTTGCTTTGTGTCAAATCTCTCTCTAAACTGCTGCACAGCCATTATCATGGTAACTGGTTGATCATGTAGAAAGTCAACATTGTCAACACCAGTTACCTCCAGCCACTGGGCATAAACAGCTAAAAGTCATATCACATGTCTTAGGTCATGTTCTTATCTGACTCTCTCATAATTTCCTTCACATGAAGTCAACCTAGTTTCTTCATATAGATTCACAACCTTTCTCTCTGGGTTGTGCTTAGCTCTGTCATTTTCTTTGGTTGGTGTCCATGCTCATCAATCCATTTGTCCTGCAGATGACTCTGTAGCCTGGTGCACACTGTATGTCTACCATATGGATTAAAAATGATTTTTCTCACAAACACTTTTTCCACCATTATCTGTTACAGAACTGACCTAGTGAAATGCTCATTTGGTATCTAACCAAGAAATGTCATTTGGAAATGATAACAGAAAGTATAATTCATTCTTATACAATCTTTTTTTCTTATACCATCAGCAACCTGTTTGTTTTAAACTCTACTTGATCGAGATTTTCCAAGCTGTCTAAAAACTCCCCCCACCCCCACAAAATCTGCAAGTCAGCATGATAGTGTAGACTGTATACATTTTAGCTAATGATGAAGACAGATAAAGATTAGGTCTTTGGGATAGAGAAGCCTCCACTAGCTTGTTACTAATATGAGAACAGCATCTACCCAAGACTTATTAAAACATGTAACATCTCTCTTCTTACTTACAAATAAATGAATTGTAAGAGCAGACCTCAAAAATATATACATATATCTATATCTGTATCTATAGCTATATCTATATCTATGGATCTTTTTTGTAAAAATATAGGATTAACCACTAGTTATTTACAGCCTTTCCAATTTTTGGTCAAGCAAGTATAACCTTGGCAGTTTACTTTACTTTATGTATATTAACTCTTGATATTGGTTTTGGGTTAAATTGAAGAAGTCAAATTTGTACGAACAGGTGGACCAGAAATTATCAATCAGAATGTCTTACATTGTAGCCACTCTTAATAATCTTAAGAAAGCTGGGAGTATTTGTCCGAGTGATAATCACCTGAGATTATCTCTGTTCTTGTATTACAGTGGTCATAACTGCTCTCTTGAGTTTTTGTTGTACTCTGTTAGAGACACAAGCCTGTATGTAAGTGCATGGAGGTAAAACAGGTGACATTTCATCACAACACCTTGATTAGCACTTCTTACTTGTCCTTCACTTTAAGGTAAATGTAACTAATTCAGTTTAACTGCTGGTGTGTTTAGTGAACGTCTGAAGTTACAGGAAGTGTTATGGGGAGGTACCTACAGTAAAACTTTGCCATTTGTTTTAATCCTACTGCAATAAACTTTTAATATAATTCAGGCATACAGTAATAACAATTAAAAATGATATTTTAACTTCCTGGACATCAGAAAAGAGTGCTGAAATGCTTCAGTAATAGTTCAGACATGAGGATGGCCCCAGTATAAAAGGCATATGTCCCACAGAGGCTTGTGAAAAGCTGATCTAGAAGCATCCAGTAAAAATAAGTTTATAGCACTCTTACCTAGGCATTAGGGGGTGCCTTGAGTTGTTTCTGAGAAAGTACATTGTGAGCATTTTGAAATTAACTATCATGTTAGCGATACCTGTGATAGGATCATTCCCAATATCTCACAATCAGAACTGTCCAAAGTTTGTCTATATAGGCTAAAAAGAATCTGAGACAGAAATTTAACAATTAATGGTGATGTTCTCAAATATCCTTGAACCACAGAACAGGATGCCACAGGGTGCAAGCATTGTCCTCTCCAGTATTCCCACCTGGACAGAAAAACAGTTAATTCCCTATCTCTTCTGTGAGACATTCTGGGACTATCATCATCATACAGTGCTGACCCTGAAATTTAAAGAGTTTGCCTTAGTAAATGTGCTTCTTATACAAATGCACAATATGGAGCTTCCCAACTTAGCTATTATAGTTATTTCCTTTTCTAGTCATGAAATATGTCTCACTTATACGGCAGTATAGATATTTTATGTGATTGATTTATATCCATTTGCCTGTAAAATATCATCTAACTCACTGTACCACCTTACTAATGGGTGCTACCCT
>NC_056745.1:297650477-297865477 GCF_019279795.1 Protopterus annectens
TACATATGCATTGTAGTTTTCAATGTTATGAAGCAAACTTTCAATGTTCTGAGTTTTCAATGTTTTGGGTTTTCAGTGTTTTGGGATTTGGATGTTTTGGTCTCAACGTTATGAAATTCAGCATTATGAAATTTCAGTGTTATAGAAAACAGTCATAATATAGTGGTGCTGTGGTAGCATTGTCGCCTCACAGCATGAGGTTTTCTGGTTCAATTCTTGGTTGGGGTTCTTTCTGTGTGGAGTCTGCAGGTCCTCCATGTGTTTGTGTGGGTTTCCTCTTGGTGCTCTGTTTTTCTCCCACATCGCAAATGCATGTGTCTGGAGTGTTTCTCCCTGGGCCTCTGCTGAAAATTGGTTTTGGTTCCAAGTCGAACTTTCCTGGTTAACAAATGTTAAATAAATAAATATATGTGTGCATGTATATATATATATATATATATATATATATATATATATATATATATATATATATATATATATATATATATATATATATATATATATATATTGGGCAGCTGCAGTGGTGCAGCTGTTAGTATTGCTGCCTCACAACAACAGGTTCTCTGTTTTGGTTCTCAACTGGGATGCATTCTGTGTGGAGTCTGCATGTCCTCCTTGTGGTCATGTGGCTTTCCTCCGGGTGCTCCTGTTACTTCCCACATCCCAAAGACATGCTGCAAGTGTAATGGATACTCTAAATTGGCCCTAGACGTGAGTGAGTGAGTGTGTGTGTGTGTGTGTGTGTGTGTGTGTGTGTGTGTGTGTGTGTGTGTGTGTGTGAGTGTGTGTGTGTGCACGCGCGCACCTTGTATGGAAGGTTGGGTGCTGGGCTGACAACTCGACACCATAAAACTCCACTGTCAATTGTTCTGCGGACCGTTATTCTGCTGTGGTGACCCCTAACTGGAAAAGCTGAAAGGAGAAGAAGATACACACACACACACACACACACACACACACACATATATATATATATATATATATATATATATATATATATATATATTGTATATATAGATCTACTTAAATTAGTTGAACACTACATATGTTATCATGCATAATGTCGAATCAAATTGATCGACATTATGCATATTGACAAGCTACTATGCATACACCAAGAATTAATCTCAACACATGCAAAACTTCCCCCCTGCTAATTATATATTCTAAGGCTGAGAGTGCAAAATTCTCGAGAAAAGAGCATATTCCCCTACCCAAGGATTGCCGATCTCACGCACCTGTCGACCATCTGTTTAGCTGACCAAACTGGGTCAATTAAGCAGATGTCGATGAAAGTATCATTCAACTGACTTAGAGAGATTCATATATATATATATATATATATATATATATATATGTGTGTGTGTGTGTGTGTGTGTGTGTGTGTGTGTGTGTGTGTGCACACGCGCACATACACACACATGTATGTATATATATATATATATATATATATATATATATATATATATATATATATATACACATATATATATGTATATATATATATATATATATATATATATATATATATACACATATCTATATGTATATATATATATATATATATATATATATATATTCATAGGTTCATAGGTTGGTACTAGGCTATCAGCCCTAGGGCCTATACAAGCCTAGCCATAACAATTCCCTGGCTATTTCTTCCCACATTATTTACTTTCCTGGACCCCTGTCTAGCAGGGCGACTGACGTGATCCCTGGGGTGAATTTCCTTTCTCCCATCCAATTGTCAAGGTTCCTCTTGAAGAGGTCCAAAGAGGCACTCTGCTTGACATGTATGGGCAATCTATTCCAGAGTCTGGGGAGTCTCTGGGTCAGGAATCTATCCCTCCAGCATGTTTTGTTTATTGTGATGACAAGGTTTAGATCCCTGGAGCATGTAGCTCTGAGGGATTGGGATTTCTTTAAGTGTAGCATGTCCAACAGCTCTGGGTTTGACATGGCCTTGTATGTTAAGCAGAGATCGCCTCTGAGTAGACGATATGCGACAGAGTATAGCTGGAGTTTTTTAAGGCGGTCAGCGTAGGGCATCTGCTTTAGGCCTGGGATTCTTTTAGTGAGGTATTTCTGAGGCCTTTCCAGTTGTTGCAGATGTCTTGAGAGGTACATACCAAATGGGGCGTTGTATTCTATAATGGGTCTAATGAGGGATGAGTACAGTGGGACAATGACCTCCTTCTTTCTGGATGAAAAGCCCTTCGTGATGAGGTGTTCCACATAGAAGGATTTCCTGACTGTGTATATATATATATATATATATATATATATATATATATATATATATGTGCGTGTGTGTGTGTGTGTGTGTGTGTGTGTGTGTGTGTGTGTGTGTGTGTGTGTGTGTGTGGGATTGTATGTACAGATGTATATGCCCATAAGACAACATTGTAGTTTATTTATTTATTTATTTATTTAACATTACATTGAGCAGCCATGGTGGTGCAGCGGTTAGCATTGTTGCCTCACAGCAAGAGGTTCTTTGGTTTAATCCTTTGCTGGGGTGCCTTCTTTGTGGAGTCTGCATGTCCTCCCTGTGGTTGTGTGGGTTTTTCCCAAAATACATGCTCTAGGTGGACCAGGCACTCTAAATTGGCCCTAGGTGTGTGTGCCTTCTGTGGAAGGTTGGGTGCTGAGATGGTAACTGGCCACTGTAAACCTCTACTGCCAGTCATGAGTGGACAGTTGATCTGTTGTGGTGACCGCTGACTGGGAAAAGCCAAAAGCAGAACAATTTATTTAACATTACATTCCTTATTATTATTATTTAAGGAAATAAACTGAAGAAAAACAGTACTCATAAATACTTGCAGTCCAAAGATATTTCAACTATAAATGTAACTGCCACAAGTAAAATCACCTTGTACACAGTTTTATTAAGGCAATCATAATACTGCTAAACTAATGACCAGTCACAAATCTGGTTGTTCAGGTGACCACAAATGCTGCTCACAAAAAATAAAAATTTCTTATTTAGCAAAGGAGCAAGTGCTTAGTCATTCATTCTCAAAATGATTAATACAGAGTATTACAAAGCAAAGCAAGCATAAATGAATGAATGAATGGATGAATGAATGAATGAATGAATGAATGAATGAATGAATGTATGGTTGAACCTCATCTATTCTAATTGGTTTGTCTCTGTATAGCAAGTATTTATGATAGAGAAATAATGTTTCAAAAATACAGTCACCAGTTCTCACTTTCTTCAATAACTTCATGTTACAGCAGGCAGAATGGAAATCGGAAGGTCTGGTCTAAACCTTCACTGAAGCAACCAGCTGTTGTTGGCTGTTGCTTGTAACTGATGCAACCGTTTATCTAAGCTCTGATTTAGGAAGTTTGTTCATGCATTTTCTCCTTTCTTTTTAATTCATCTATAATTTTGCATGTATTAATATGCTTCACCTGCTTATCCCTGACATTTAACTCACCAAGGACTCACCTGACTTACCTGCTCAGGATGCAACTCACCAAAGAAACTTAAAAAAAGTGTTTTTGTAGAGGGGGAAGGCCTCATCCTGTGAATGTATATGTATAAACTGCACAATCACATAACCTTGAAGAAGGGGTAAATCTCCCACAACAAAGGAATCATGTTGGTACACAGAAAACACACCAGCAGTGATTTCCTATAGAAACCTTGGGGAAGTTAACCTCAGTAAAAGGATCGTCAAGGAGGTGGGGTTCAGAGAAATATAGTGAAGTCATGAAGTTACATATAATTATGGAATGTGTAGTTGTCCTCTGACAGACCTGTGGGGAATCTGGCACTGAATGAATAGGAAGCCATTTATGAATGAAGCTTATTCACTAATACAGTATAAGACCACAAAATATGTTATGCTTCTAACAGTGGACCCCCACATTCTATTTATTAAACTTTATTCTTGTGCATATATTTTTAAGCAGTTTTAGGGTTTTCCTTTTGATTTTAAACTGCTGTCATTATGTACTATTTCCTTTCTAAAGTAACATTAACCATAGCACTAGGGAGTTTTTCCAAATACATTTTAGCTAAGAGATTCAGGGTTACTGTGTTAGGTTCATAGGTGTATACTAGGCTAACAACCACTGGGGCCTTTATAAGCCTAGACAAGCATCCCAATTGTATCCCACAAGTTTATGTGCCTTAGAGGTTATTTTTATGGGTATATGTAAGCAAGGCTGCCTCTGTTCATTACAGACATAGGAGCTATATCTGGGGTGTATCTTCAGTTTCCCAAACCATTGATCTAGGGTTCTCTTGAATAGGGTTAGGGAAGAGCTTTGCTTCACCAGGTTGGATCCCCCAGAAAAGGGAAATTATTTGAGAAACTGCGGTAGTGGTGCTGCAGTAGCTTTGTCGCCTCACAGTATGACGTTGTCTGTTCGATTCTCAGCTAGAGCGTCTTCTGTGTGGAGACATGTGTGAATGGGTGTACCTTCGTTGAAGGTTGTGCGCCAGGGCCGGCAACTCGGCACGTAAAAATCTACTGCCAATCATTAGCGGACTGGAGTTCCGCTGTGGTGACTCCTAACCGGGAAAAGCCAAAAGACACAACAGCAAGAACTTATCCCTCCCGTGTGTCCTATTTATGTCACCAACAAAGTTTAAAAACCTAGACTGAGTAATTCTCATGGTATTCATTTTGTGGATATGCAAAAGATCAATCAAAGTGGGATCTAAGGATGCCTTGTTTGCCAGGCATAGATTGCGTCTCAACAGTCTGTAAGAAACAGAGTACAGAGAGGGCTTTGAGGCAATCTGCATATGACATGCTGGTTACATCTTGTATTCTTTTTGTGAAGGACTTCATGATCAAAACATGAAGTTCAACCTACATATTGCCCAAACAATTAAAAAATCTCATAAAAAACATGGAACTCTATACAGATGCAAAAGTACCTTTCCAATAATACTAAAATCATTATTGCCAGGACCCACTTACCGTAGCCTCCACACTTCTCTAGGCATCTTCATTAAGCTCAACAAATCTGACTTAGCCAAAATAAATACCTGTTACAACAAAATAGCAAACTTTGCAACTGATTCAGCCTTTAGGCCTCATCACTGTCAGGCCCTTAAACAACTATCTTGGCTAGAACTACCCAACCTGCTCACCCTTAACCAACATACTGTGGCCCATCAAATATTTTACCAACCTGAAAAAAAAAACATCTCTACGTGGCCTGTTAAATCAATCCTCTAGTAAATGCCTACTACAATCCAGTAATAAATCACTAATGGACATTACCATAAGTAAAAATAGCTTAGGCGACTCCTTTTACTCCAACTACATTGCTGAAATATGGAATGCCATACTCCTGAACATAAAAACTACAGCCAAAAAAAACAACTTCAAATACCTTCTCAAATCCCAGTTAACTAGCTCATGGATATGCACCTGTTCTGACCCGGGCTACACTACTTACACAATATATGCCGACTTTTTTGCAACGCATGTGTCCTACACAGAAAGGCATACCTAGGATGTTATTTACTTAAGGTTAATACTATCACTTGTGTCTAAGAATACTATCTTTTTATTGTAGTGTGTGCTCAATCTTATTATCCTTCAGTACTCCTATAATCAAACTCTGTAACCGAATATGGCATCAAGCTTACATTGTATTAAGTGAACCAATTCTCATGTTCACTTACCTTGTTTAAAAACTAAGATAACTCACTCAAGAGTAACCTATACACGTCTGACTCAGCTTTTTTTTTCTTCTATTTTCTATTCTTTCTTACATCAAAGATTTCTTATTTTTTCTTATCTCAAAGTGGCATCCTTGTTATCTGTGCATTTCAATGTATCTTGGCCTACTATATAATGTGCTATATAACGCAGACAAATGATTAGTGCCAAAGCCACAGATGAAGATTAAATGCAAAAAAAATAATTATTATTCCCTTTGGGAAAGGTGACATCCCTAATAATTACATTATAGACAGCACCCCCCTAAGTGTAGACCCAGTGGTACATGATCTGGGTACAAAGGTTGATCGCAATTTGAACTTTGACTACCACATATCCACAGTAATAATGCAATCCTTTTATGTGGCATTTCCTGTAATTAAAGGCATCACATCTAGATCAAAGAGTGTTATAATTCCATTATACTCTGCCCTCATCAGACCAATAACTGAGTACAATGTTCCCTTGTACATGTACCTCACCAGACACCTGCAACAATTGGAGAGACCACAGAGGTTTCTCACCAAGAAATTACAGGGTACACAAAACAAGTCTTATGTGGAAAGACTGAAAGCTATGTCACTGTATTCTTTCTCCTACAGGTTGCTAAGTGGTGACCTGTGCCTGGCTTACAGGGCAGTATCTGACCTGGCCCTGATGGAAATGCTACATATTTGTAAATCAAACTGCAGGAGGGTCAATCGCTCCAGGTATCTTAACCTAGCCTCTGACATGAACAGGTCATGCTGGAGAGATAGTTACATCTCCCAGAGACTGCCATATCTCTGGAACAAGCTTCCAGTTCATGTGAAACAGAGCCCCTCCCTGACCCTCTTCAAATGCAACCTAGATCAATGGATGGGTGACCGCAAATTCAATCCTGGAGTGGTGCCCATGTCCCTCCTGGACAGAGGGCATCATTATTAACTACTATAGACCCTTACCTTTGCAAACTTCACTCACCTAACCACTGATAATTGGGGCAACTCAGGATGAATATGACTAGGCTTGTTAGCCTAGTAACCTCCTATGAACCTATGCATCACTTCAAAAAATACCTTTTTTTGATAATGCAAACACAAAATATAGCTGCAAATCATACAGCTAGCCCCACCATGAACTCAAGCTCTGTGGTGATGTCCACTCATATAAAATACCACCCAGACATATTCATAAAGAATCATCAGTTTTCTAGGAAAGTAGGTTCCTCTGCCAAACAATCATGGGCTTCATTACTCTATCTTTATACAGGTTTTAGCCTTTATTATATATATATATATATATATATATATATATATATATATATATATATATATATATGGGTTCACTTTATAACATCGAAATACTGAAATGTCGAATTTCAGTATCTCAAAGCTATAAAGTCGAATGTTACAAATAGCGAACGTTCATAATCGCGAATTTGACATATCTCGAAAATATGTCGAATTCGCTTTTATGAAGTTGTGCTATGTAATGTCCGGGTTTGTGTTTTGTTGGTGCGCGGTGCCATGTTTAGATGTAGGTGTTATGTCCGGTAAGTGAGTGTTTTGTAAGGGTTTTGAGTGGGAGTTAGAGTGTGTGTGAGGGATTGGAGAATGTGCATGTGTGAGTGAGCTTTTGTGTTGTGTTTGTGCGATCTCGGAGTTAGTATATATAAGTAGGGGGGGTGTGGGGGGTGCAGGGGGGCTTGCCCCCTGCTTATGTGTGTGTGAGTTGTGTGTGTGTGTTGTTTTTTTGTTTATGTTGTGATGTGGGTGTTGTGTTGTATGTTTAGTGTAGTGTGTGCTGTGTTTTCGGTTATGTGGTTTTGCGGTTTTTGTTTGTCGGTGTTTTGTGGATTCGGTTTTATAGTCTCGAGATACTGAAATTCGATATTTCAGCATTTCGAGGTTATAAAGTGAATCCATATATATATATATATATATATATATATATATATATATATATATATATATATATAGATAGATAGATGTAGATATATTTAAAACCATTCATCCACAATCCTTTTTTTACATTTTTGCACATGGCATCAGGGTGCCACTTCAACAGTCATCTAGAACCAAATATATCCTTAGTCTGCATTTGTTTTCCCTTTACTGTGTTTAATATGATTTCATATTTGTATGTAACTATACTGTTTATTGTTATGTACTTTCTTTAAATTTTTTGGGGTGGGGATTGATATCTCCCCTGCACTGTAAATGGACTTTTGTCCACCTGAACTATCCTGGAAAAATGTATGAATGAGAGCATGAAAGAATTGATGCATAAATAAAGAAATAAAACAAATAAAAAGAAAATAGGCTGACTGTCTCTGTTCCTTGTTCTTACTTCTTTATAAATAGCACCTTCAGGTTTCCATCGTAATACAGTGCTGTTTACGTGCACAATACTGACAAAACTAAACACTCTTAACAGATAATCTGAAGGCGAGAGCATATTCCTCATTACTTTTCTTCTGTTATGTATGTTGATTTCATAGATGTCAGAGAATTCTGCACAAAACACCAGCTTCCAGGATGCATTTGGTTTAAATATATATTCAGTTGTAAAGCCTTTGTGTGTCAAAATACTTCATATTAAAAGATGTGAGGCTTGACAATAATTTTTAGCTAAAGTATTAACAAAAACAGACAAATGAACAGCCTTAAGCAATTCCAAAAGCATGCTAATGTCACCTGAAGTGAAACCTGTGCCAGTCATTGAAAAGAGAGTGTAATAATTAGGTTAAGAACTAAAGCATACAGGAACTGAAACTGAAAGGGAGGTCCTGGGAGGTGGAGGAGACAGAGTAAAAGTAGGCTAACAAAAGGCAACAGATATGATGAGTGCAGCAAAGCTGAAAGTTGAAAGGGAGTTAGCCAAAGGGAAGCAATAACATTTTAGGTACATAGCAGAAATAAGGTGGGGGCGAGATAGAACCAGCCAGGATAAGCAGAAATTGGAAGACTGGCAAAAAAGAGAGGTACTGAGTTATTACATTGTTTTAGTCTTTTAAAGGCAAAGCAAGGAAAGAATACCCTGCCAAGAAATATGCAGGGCAGAATCCAGGGAAGAGAGGGTGGATGTTCAGAGCAAACAGGCTGTGGATAGGGAATGAAAAGCAGATGCATCACCTCCCAAAACCCTCAAAATTCTGAGTGCTGGTAGAACCCCTGATGGAGGTCTTCAGCATATTGTGTCTTAACATCAGTAGCGGCTAAAGTCATGCAGACTATTTTGAGGGGAATGGCTAGCAGCATTTCCAGAGGGCAATAATCTCCAGGACAGCAAACAAAATGTGTTCAAAGCAAGAAGAAAGTGTTAGTAAACCTGATCCAGTTTTCAGTCATCATCTGTGATACCCACTTCATCAAATTAATAATCACGGGAGAGAAGAGTCAATTGCAGCTTATAATGAGTGTGAAGCAAGAAAACCAAGCTTGAGTAAAATGGCAGTTTACTAAAGAATATACACACACACACACACACACACACACACACACACACACACACACACACACACACACACACACACACACACACACACACATCAGTTCACATATGACATTCCCTAGGCAAGAGGGAGAAATATTTTGTACAGAGGAAGAAACTGAAGCATAGAAAATCACATGGCTTGCATTTCCTTGAGGAGCATAATTTATCAAACAACAAAAAATATGAAATATACAATACTCTTCAAATATGCACCATGACAATGAATAGCAAATTAATTTATTTTGTTAGCTGAGCTGTCACTTATTTTTTCTGATATGTTTTCATACTTCATTTCCCTGTCCAGTGTGCCTCTTCCCAGGTACATCCAAAATGAATGGTATGGATAACCTGCATAGCATTACAAGTAAATAATTCCTCTAATGAAAAAAATTGATATGTTTGTTGATATCTACAATTCTGGTGACAAAGACTTTTTGCAATATCTACAATATTTCATACTCTTACCAGCATTTAATCAAGATGGCTGCATAACAAATTAAGAAATAATGTTAAATCAAGTCAAAACTCAAACATGCTATATGAATTTGATAAATATATTATGGCATTTTTAAAGAGCTGTTATTTTAGGCAGTAAATAATGTGAATGATGAAGTAGCCTTTTGCTCTGATAAAGCTTTCAAATCAAAATAATGCTGGAACATATTTAGAAAACCAACTTATCTCAGAAACAGAGGAATAATGGTAAAGTGGGTAAGGAACTGGCTAATAGTGGTTATAAAGCAATGATGCCTTGCACAAGGGTAACTCTGTGGGTAACTAAGGGATAACTGGTTCGATTACCAGTCTGTAAGGTTATTATAAATGACAGGTTGGAGCAGTAAGAAGTGATGCCTGCATCTTTGTAAAATATGTACAAATGTTCAGACATACAATAGTCTCAGTGCTGAAATAAAGGCCTAAAAAAATAACAACAAACTCAGGTATTGGGGAAAGTACAAGACAGCCTGACTAGTGCAAAGCAATACAAAGTCATGCATTAACAACACTCACAGTAACAAAAGTCACATCAGCAATAACGCAGCTGGCTTTAATAAAAAAAAAAAAAAACATAAATTGAATCAAACTATTAGGTTAATCTAGTGAGAAGAAAATAATTAGGTACTCGGCTATAGACTGAAGGATCTTAATGGTAAACAAAAGAAGCTGCAATGCCATGTCACAGTATGTAAGAAGACAGCACATCCACTTTTGTCGATCAAAAAGCTGAGGCTGCTCAGGAAAATCAAAGTATGTGGTCTGCCAGAACCTTTAAAATGATGGTCTCAAGGATTAAATGCTGAGCACCCTGAGGAGGGATATAAGATATCTCATGTTTAGTGTAGTACCACATAAACAGAGAAACTAGAAGAGAAGTTTTAATGACTTGTAACTGGAGCGAGCTGGATATAGCAGACAAGACAAATGCACTTCTTCACAAACAGTCCACTGCATTCAAGGTAATACTGTAAGAGTAAACAATGCAATGTCGGTCAAAAATGCATAAGTTGGCATAAAGAAATCATATGGAAAAGAAAGTGTGTGAGAAAATTAGAAAATGGACTACAAACCAATGACATCTGAATATAGCAGATAGGGCAAACACAAAATGAAATGATAATTTTAGTCCTTAACAGACAAAAGTTCATTTATTTATTTTATTTATTTATTTGACATTTGTTTACCGGAGTGGTCTGACTGGGACTACAGAACCCATTTTCAGCAGAGGCCCAGGGAGAAAAGCTCTACATACAGTAAAATACAAATACAGTGTAATCTAATCCAATAGAAATGACATTAGAAATACTATACAAAAACAAGTTGAAAAAACAATGTTATAAGATGTTGCAATATATTACCACACAACTAGACATTTCTATATTGTTAAAATGTTAGTCACTCTCACCATACGTGATGTATATAGTGTCCAAAAATACTACATAGGTAGTGCATTGTGTGACATTGACTGTTATAGTAAATGAAAAATAGAATGTTACTTTCAGTTAAGAAAACAGCAACCAGAAAGTTAGTGATGCAGACAGATAGTGAGAGAGTTAAGAAGAACAGAAGCAATAAAGCCTGAGCAGTAGCTTAAGGATGTGGTACAGAAACAGAGAAGGAGTTAGAAGAGCCTTAGGATCTCGCAGTCTGTGAGGGATTGAAATGTGACAGACGAAGATGATGAGGCTAGTGTGGAAGAAGAGGAAGACCTGAGCATTAGGCAGGCTTTATGCAGGAGCAGAGACATGTATTTTTGAGATGATTTTTTAAAGAGGTTTTGAAATGGGTTAGGCCAGGCATAGACCCGGTGGCTAGAGGTAGTGAATTCCAAATTATAGAGACAGAGTATGAATACAGAGAGTGAACTGGATTTTTTTGTGGGTTTTGAAACAGCTAAGAGATTTTTGTCTTCTGATTGTAGGGATAGATTTGGTATGTAAGGTGTAACTAGAATTCCTAGTGTAGGGCAGGCAGTAGGCTTGAAAATAAGGTTGTGCAAGAGGTTGGTAAGGTTGTTCATACATGCTTTTTTCATAGTACGTTTGTTCATGTCCAGTACACTCGATTGTTTTGTTTACTATCACTTCTTTTAACTCTTTGTGATAAAAAATAACTAATAAGGTAATCAGGACTCACTTTCCCCTGACATAATACTGGATAGTTTCAAGATAGGTCATGTCTTACTTGACATTGTGTCAGATCTTGTTTACTTAAAGGCTTGTCTTGGCACTGATGTCACAATACCTGGTCCGTAATTCCCTTGTCTGTCTGGTATGATATTTTTATCAATCACAGCCTCAGGTCTTTCTTTTCCCAGTACTATACTACTGATTTAACAATTAATTATCAAATATATATGCATTGCGAAGTCAAGAGCTTGCTACATCAGTATCCTTCAGTACTTCTCAGCATATTTTGCTCAACTCCCTATAGTGTATTGCTTAACACAGCTCATAACCACTTCATGTATTTTGTTTATGTAAGCTTCACTATGAACCTATTATTTTCAAAAGCTTAATTTTAACCCCGAATCATCCATCACTTAATCCAAAAACAGTTAACTAGGTAAGCATGAATGAGAATTTTGTCTGTTCCCCATTTCAGAAAAAATATTCCATTTTATAAATGTTCAATTCATACAGTCATATAAGTTTCTAATATTTTCTTGGTGCAGTTACATCAGTTTGCTGTTATTCAAGAAAAATGTGTTCTCAGATTACGGACAAAATATACCTTCTGTGTAAGCACACAGGAGGGTGATACTAATAAAAGGTGCAGTAAAATATGTATGTAGCTTCTCATATGGAAAAATACTGAATTGAAATGTTTTTTTCCAGTGGAAAGTAAGCATTGAAAATACATCCTAGAATGATGTTAAAATGTATTAATTAGTTCACTTATGTCAATGTAGAAGTTAACTGAATGTGTACTTCACAAGAAATGCCCAAATATTTTCAGAAGTTTATATCCTAAAATCTTTATCTGGGAATTAGGCAAGATATTTTTGGTCCCAAATAACTGTTCCGTAATACATGTCCTCACAGTTATAAAATTATCCTTCTGATGAAGTTATAGAAATTGGGTGACTTTTGTTCTCATCAAAATATGGCATTATCAAAAACCTAAAATAATCACATTTATATTTTAAGCTGACAACATTATAAAGGTTTCAGATTTGGGCCTTAAAGTTGGTTGTATCCTTCTTTAAGAAACTGGCAGTCTTACATTGCTGAATACTTACAGAATAATGAGATTATCAGAGATTGAAACCTGAACTGCTTTAGGGTGAATTTAGCAGCAATACTTGCTAAGAATGAATATTAACTTTTTTTGTCTTGAAAAGTAGGCTGTACTCTGACTTCTCTATAGTTCATATAGAGAAGTGCACTATAGCTGTCTTCAAAGAAGTTATCCTGACATGTTCCTTAGAATGACCCAGAAATGGAATTCAAAAGTAGTGACCCAGAAAGGAGACCAGTTATTTAATGATGGATAGCTTGCTGAATCTTGGTTCACCTAACTTATCAGTTGAACTATGATTAATTTGAAACCACGTAGTTCAGGTTCTGCTCACCTTTAACAAAATAGACTTTTCCCAAGATAAAAAAACAAAACTGATATATACATGCATATATATAAAATTAAGAAGTGAGGGTATAAATAGAACTGTTGTCTACACAGGGCAACCTTTTAGTGAACTTGTAGTTAAATCACTCAGTTTCAGTGCCTTCACACACACACACACACACACAGACACACACACACAGACACACACACACACACACACCACCACCACCACTATGGCCTGTCCTCATGTGTGGTTGATGACAATCATAACTTGATTAAGTTTTGTATTCATATCCCTGTTCCACTGATAAGGCAATACTTTATTTAGGTAACCACTTTTGCTGAGCTTGCAGTTAAGATATTCTATTTTAGTCATTCAGTTTTAATACCCAACCAACTCAGATCCGTAAGGAGCCAGGATGTCCATTGCAAGAACAGCACATGAACATATAATCTGTCTTCATGCATGCACATACACCGACACATGCAAACATAAACACACACACACATGCACATGCACACACGCAAACACACACATAGACATGCATGCACGCACGCATACACACTCACACGCAAACACACACACCACCACTATAACTTGTTCTTATACATGGTTGGTGACAAATAAAATTTGATCACGTCTTGTATTCATATCCCTGTTTCACTGATTAGGTAATACTCTGTTTTGGTAATCACAATATAAAATCACAATACCTGTCAGTGATGCAGATTCATTCAGTTTTTCTGTTTGGTAATCTAACTTTATAGATAGTGATAATCAGTTTGGTGGCTCCTCATGCAACTTTTTAAACACTGATTCTAACTGTAATTAGTGAAAAACAGTGTGGTATTAAGGGATAACTGCTGTGTGCTTCATTCTGATGTGTGCTCTGTTCAACTGTTCTACCACTTACAGCTCCTGGCAACCTTTTAGGAATATGCATCTCAGGTCTGTCAGTATTAGGCACTGTTTTCAACTGTCAAAATATTCATACATACATAAAGCATGACACTTCATTTTCCGTGGATGCTATACTAATTCTGAGAACAGTAAAATAATAAAATAAATGAAATATCTGCAGTCATTAAACAGTGTGCTAACAGATGCAAACTCAAATTTTACAAAAGTTTTACCTAGTAAAACTGTTGCGGAGAACCTGTCTGCCTCTCCCTGTCACTCTGTTTTTTTGCAAAACTACCCTTTCATTTTAGTTTTCTACTGCTGTTTCGTATTGTTGCAGTCGCTGTTACATTTTCCAAATTCAAAAGCTTTATACTAAAATCTTGTAAAACAAACTGATACCGTATTTAAAATAAACTGTACTGTGCCATTATCCCAGTAGCAAACACATTTATTTCTACCTGATCCTTTTTAAAATGAGAGTTATCATATCCGACAATTAAATATCTACAATTTATGTATTTTTTTCTTAGTGCACTGAATTTCCTTAGGTAATCTACACAGGATATTTTTATCATGTGTAAAAAATCCTCTTTCTTTCTATAGTGTTAAAATTAAAACCCAATGAGATTATTAAAATTCCACAATTCCACACTGTAAATAAGAAATGATATTGGAATTCAAATACATAATATCATATTTCCTAGCAGTACCCTTAAACCACTAGAATTCGCTGCATTTAAGTGGGAGCAGCTGAAATGATGTATCATCGTCTTGTACTCTGTAGGAATGAAACCTCTGAGCTGGTAGTGTATATATCAATCTTTTCACTATGCAGGAACTTGAGTTGGCTTATTACTTTAAATTAGGATATTAAGTCTATAGTAAGTCAGATAGGACTGCAAAGCCTCCTTGGATTTCTTCAATAAAAGAAAATCATCTTCATTCATGATGCAATCAATTTATTTTCCTTACTGCAAACTATTTAAATTACACAAAATTGTAAGCTTATTATTTTACAGAGCAGCAGTTTTCTAAAACTGAAATAATCAAAATGGCCAAAACAAATGTGCATTCTACTTTCTTTATATTTGAGTGTTAAACCTTTACTAGCTTTATGCATAAAATCTAATTTTGAAAGCATAATCCATTCAAATGCTTATGTTACAGTTGTCTTCTTAAAGTTATCACAGTTCCAACACCAACACAGAAAATATTTTTTTTTCCCTAGCGTAGGTACAATATTAGAAACATACAGCCTCAAAGAAAAAATATTCCAAGACTCAAAAGCTTTGGCAAATCATAAATTACATCATATAAGTATATAGGACTGCATAAACCTGTATATGTTTAGAAATAGTAGCACCAGATTGGCTTAGCACATGGTTATTGTTAAAGAGCATTTGATTTCAGAACATATCATTGTGAAAAGAAAAGATGTATTATACAGAATATTATTATTATTATTTCTCTGCATTAGTATCTGCCTTTTTCTCTTGTGTCTTTTTTGTTAAGTTAAATGTTTAGTAAGTAGATTTAAAAATAAAAAGTAGGAACAGCAACTTACTTGTTTGATAGATGCTGTTGCTCAGTGTCCAAATGACTCTGAAATGCTTCTGTCTGGTCCTGATCTATGAAGGTCTAGCTGATTATATCAGTTCTTGTTAATGCCACTTTGTTACTCACACAGACTGGGCTTATCTGAATTCAAAATCAGATAAGAGTCATGTATTCAGCCTGACAAATCATGTTGCTAGCTAGGTATGTTCACATCAGCAGCATCCCCTACAGATCCATTTCTACTTGCATCTGAATGACGTGGCATGCCAAATGGAAAAGAAGAGCCCCACAGGTTGGCAATATCAAACTCAACATGAAGTTACACTGCCATTTTTATAGCCTATAAAGAAGTATGTTTTCTAATTAAGTACATCATAATGCAAAAAAAAAAAAAAAAAACACAAAGCTGTTCAATATTTTCTACAGAACTTCAAATGCAATGCCTAATACTGTCAGATGTCCCACACAGAGAAATAATAGAGGTTATTGGCAACACACACTTAAGTACCATCATGATGTATCTTATAACAGGCTGCTTTCATTATAAAATTGGGGGTAGCGGAATTCAGAATCAGCAATAAATTATCCTCAAAATGTTAGTTATCATACTGCTACATTTTTGGAAGGGAACTTTACATCAGTTAGCTGCATGACTTGTATCATACATGCAAATTAGTAAGCTAGCAAAGTAAATATGTACAGTATGAAAATGTTCTCAAAACCATGTTGTTCAAGGTATTTTGTGTATCCCACAATAAGCAGAGCTCTGCCTAGGCATTCTGTAAAATTTGGACCTTGTTATCAATAATGGTATCCACACACACACACACACACACACACACACACACACACACACACACACACATATATATATATATATATATATATATATATATATATATATATTATTACTCGTATACTGCCCTGAATGATCGTTCTGTTTATTATCATGCAGGAGAACAATTTTGATTTTACTTAACAATTTAAGTTAGTACTTAATGTCTCCAGTATATGACTAGATTTTCTGGAATAGCACAAGTTCAGTATTCATATACTATTATAAATTACTCCTGAAGTTCTGATGTTTGATGAAGAATCATTTCCAACATTTTGCTATGACATCTACACCAGTGTAATTCAAAGCAGCAGACCTAATAGTACACAGCAAAACACAAGTAACTGTGGTCAAGGAACTGGGATACATACAGTTTTTCCAGCAAAGGGGATCTAGTTTACAATGGACTCAGAAGGAAAGATCAAGAAGCCCCCATGGGCTGGAGCTCAGATATAGAATGACATGGCTGATTGTAGCGCTCTAACAAAAGCAGTGTTCAGGGTAAGATGGGAGAAATATGAATTAATAAGCAACACATAATTTTCACTTTTTCTTAAAATAGAGAGCCATTTATCATGGCTGTGATAAGCAACCTTTTTAAAAGATACTGATCTACAATGTACTCGACCTAGCTGTTCAGAGCAGAATGAACTCAGACATTGGTCAGCTATATGGTAGATATACATCTCAATAGTTGAGCAAGGGCAACAGTGATAAGCCCATTTATTCACCTAAAGAGGGGTATGAGCTAATACTGGCCTCAAGAGCAAAACTCAAGGAATCATTACTCTTGTAGGAGAATAAACCTTTTTTCAGCTACTTAAGGACAACCTATTGTTGACAACTATTTTTATAGAAAATTGTACAATTATTATATTTAATAAACAAAACATGTGCACCAAAGCTTTTCAGGGACTTGTATCATCATCAGACACTTGTTTCATTGAACGGAGCCATACTGGACCATCATTCCTAAATTCTGAGTGAACTAGAACCTTCCCAGTGCACTGCACAATGGTGAACTAGAAACTTCCCAGTGCACTGCACAATGGTGAACTAGAAACTTCACAGTGCACTGCACAATGGTGAACTAGAAACGTCCCACTGCACTGCACAATGAAAGTTTAGATTAGGATGCCAGGTAAGAACCATATTCTGCGATATACTACAAGGTAGTTTGCACTGTGAAAATCTAAATAGGTTTTACCCAGTTCAGCCAGTTGGGCATATGACACAACTTAGCTTGCTTTCTGAGAGCCGCATGAAAAGTTAAGTTGCGCAGCTAATTGTTGGATCACTTAGCTAATCCTATATATTGTCATTCTTCATTCATTTTCCTCTGTTTTAGAAAGCTGTAATACTGTTTATTTGCAAAAACTCAAAATAATATTCATCTCAACTATTCATGTGTCATCTTATTAGTTTATTCCAGGAAAACTCCAAGATTGCTGTTTACCTAGCTTTGTCATTTAGCACATGTATATGTTTGCAACAGTGGAATAGTAGAATGGGAATTTATTTTCTTTACCCCTACCACAACCTCTAGGCAAACAGAGCAATCAGAAACCATGTACAAGACCAGCATAGAGAACAATAAACCATATTTTAGAACAGCATGAACATTTTTTTTCACTAACTGTAGGCTTTTTTGTAAATCGCTTCTGGATTTATTAACTAAGATCAATGTTTGATCTGAGCATTGTGGTCCATTGTTTAGTTTCAAAGTACTTGTTCCATCATGTTATATGGCCATTGTCCAGAGCGCAGGTGACTGCAGAATTCTCTCAGCTTCTGATCAAAACAAGAGCGTTACTCTGTATGATTCACTTGCAAGCATTAGCTTTCTGTAGTGCATGTTTGTCTTCTAGGTTTGACCAGCCTGTTTTTTGGATTTAAGCATTGGATTGGTTTCCTGACATGTGCTAGCGTCGTTTAGAATTATCTTTATGATTTCACTGTTACGGTGGTTTGCTGTTTGGATTTAATTTTTCATTTGTAGTGTCTGGTGTACTCATAGCATCATAGGAGGTTACTAGGCTATTGGTCTTGAAGCACTTAAAAGCCTAGACAGCAGTTTAGCCCATGTTTAGACAAGTCAGCACCCAAAGCTCCTATCCATCAGGGACACAGGTATAATCCCAGGGATGTGATTTCTGTTTCCCATTCAGTTATCCAGTTCCCTTTCTATTCCTCACAGAGCCATTTTTATTCATAGCTCCAGGGCTCAATTGGTGCAGTCTATGTATGAATGATTTGCTGTTTAAAATTTAAGTTCCCAAAATGTGTTTATTGCACTATACTGGCCCTGAAAAGAGTATGCATAGCTTCATCTAGACTTGTAGTGCATCAGCAAATCCTTTTTTGTGTCCTCAGGTTTTCAATTTGTAACAGGCAGTCTAGTTTTGCGTACTGCATGTCAGCTTTCATGCAAGGTGTTGCAACTGCATGCTTTTGAAACAAGCTTTTTCAACCCATTTGTTGATCAGGTAAGCACAGTGGACACATTTTCCCTTTCCAGGTGGACCTGGGAACACTGTGTGGTTAAATGATATGCTCAAAGCCAAAACACAGACAAATGAAGGTGGAAAGAATCAAACTTGGAAGCACTCATAACATGTAAGAGCTTTAGCAAGATGATGCTGGGCATACTTTGCCATAAAATTAACTATTTTAGCTACATTCCCTGGTTACAGATATGTCTAATAGCCACAGAAACACTTTTTGGATATACAGATGGTCTGAGATATATGAAGTATAGGGTCTCTATCACGTTGTCAAACTCTTAAAAGTTCGAACATCATATGGTCGACACCATATGATCGAACTTTTAAAAGTTTGAACATTTAAATGGAGATCTCTGTACAGTGCAGAATAGGAATATTTCCCTTTTCTGCACTGTAGTGCAATTTCGGAGTTGGTATATTTAAAGACCATGGGGTGTGGGGGTGCACGTGTGCTTGCTCCCCTGTGTAAACCGTTCAGGTAGGTTTTTTCGTTGGTTTATTGTTTTTTATTACATTTTCAAACTTTTGAAAGTTTGATCATATAGTGTTGACCATATGACGTTCGAACTTTTAAAAGTTTGATCATATAGTGTTGACCATATGACGTTCGAACTTTTAAAAGGTTGATTATCTAATATAGATGCTGAAGTATATCTAAAGAGAATATCGCCAAGTACATACTCTGCAATCAAATTTCAAACTGCTGTGTATGGAAATTAGTCTGCTATCAGTCTCCCTGAGATCACAGGGAGGGCACAGAGGCAGCAAACATCTTATTGCTGCTTCTAATTTACTGTAAAGAATACTGCAGTCAGAGGCTATTGAATAGATTTGGCCTTAATGGCATTTACTAATGTCTCCCCTGCTTCTTAGCTTCATTAAAGGCCCAGCATACCCAATACCTTCAGGCTTCAGATATTGTGGGATGGACAGTGATGAAGCATGTTCGTCAGTCTTACATTGCATTTTTCATGCCATGTGGGTACTCTCTGTTTCTTTTTTCTAAGACAGTCCCTAGAAGCAGACTGACTCAAATCAGGAACATCCGCCTAGAAATACGACATCCTAGCCTGGCCATGCAGTAAAGCACCACCTGCTCTTTCCTTTGAGACTAAAAAGGGTCGTGCTCACAGAGGAGACTAACAGCTGCAAAGGACATATCTGACCCCCAGTCCTTAGTGGCTGATGGGACTACACGCGAAGGCTCCATCAAACAAGATAAGTGGTCTGAGCAACCAGATGCAGCCACAGAAGAACCACATTACAGAAACCACCCGTGGCTATGGCATAGAAGAAGCCCACTGAACTAGCAACAGCTCCATTGTGGTTTTTGTTTCCATGTGATTGGAGGAAGGAAGAATAAAGGAACCAGTAGCCTGTTTCATGGTTTATCCAAGAAAAAAGCTTGAAAAGCAATTAGCAAAGTCTGGACGTGTTGGTGACCTGGGAAGTGTAAAAACACAGTGTTTTCCCAAAATATACTTAGTGACAATCATGAAAAAACTTGTTCTAGCCCCTAATAATAGTGAATTAAAAATATAATAGAAAGTTATACATTAGAAATCTCCCTTTTAACTAATTTTCAATAAAAACACCTTATTGTAGAAAACACAAATTTCTGATAAGCATGTCTCATGACAGTCCATTAAAATACAAAACCTAGCTAAAATAAACTGTTTTGTGAGGAACAGGTCTGTTTATAATAAAAAAAACAATAAAATGGGGAAGGTTTTTTCCCAAATGGAGCTTATCTGCCCAGCAATGAAAAAATGCTAGCTGACCATTGAACTTCTGAAGCATGAAAGATCCATGAAGTTATGCAGCAAGAAGCCAAACCACTGATATTTTGCAGCTCAACTCGAGCCTTCATTGGTTTGGGCACACTGATGGTGGCCTAAAGCTATGGATTCTAGCCAGCTGCTATATTCTAGGCAGAATGCAACATATATAGCTTAGGCTACTGCAACAGTGTGGGCTTGCTTCTTGTTTCTGCCTCATGGTTTGTTACTGCAGCCAGCGAACATCTTGCTGCTGTATTTCCCAATTAGAATCTTTCAATGTAAGTCTGTAAGGAAAATGATTTCTAGAGGTGTCAGCAAGTTGCCGTGCTTTTCACATCTGCTAAAGGGTTCAAAACCATCAGATCAGAAGTTAAGAAAGAACTATTTACAGGTTATCTTTAAGATAATTTCTTTTTTAAGTGCCACCAGCTCATTTTACAGATTTTTACTGGCTCCCCTGTAGCACTTTTTCTGAAGCATTTTAACACACTATATTTGCTGTTATCATGGCAGCATCTCTAGTCCAGCTACTGAAAACTAGTAGTGAGATTCCTTCAGAGGGTTTTTGATTCACTCATTGTGATAGAGTAAGGAATTCAGCAATCAAAGAGAATCTCAGAATGGACCCACTGCAATGCTTGGTTGGTACATGTAAGGTGGTTTGGGCACCTTGTAAGTGTGGCACCATGCAACTCACATGTGAATTATTCCAAGCACACTACCCTGAGAGGACACCCTGGAGAACAACCAGGTATGTTGGAAGGATTATTTCACTCAGCTTATATGGAAGGTGCATGAGGTTGTTAAGTAAAGACCTGGGGACTGTTGCTTAGCATAGTGAAGTCAGATTTGCCCTTTTCAGATTGTTACCACTATGACCATCACCAGAAAAAGTGCTATAGAAAACCAGATGTATGAGTCTTTCTGTCTCTATCTGATGTGTGTGTGTTTGTGTGTGTGTGTGTGTCTGCCTATCTGTCTGTGTGTCTTTTCCTGTAGAGAGAGAGAGAGAGAGCAATATAGATATAAAGTGGTGATATAGATAGATTAGATAGATGACAGATAGATAGATAGATAGATAGATAGATAGATAGATAGATAGATAGATAGGTAGATGGATAATCAATGGTATAGATATAGCTATAGGTATTTATTTATCCTTTGTTAACCTAGTTAGCCTAATTTTATTGCTGATATTTTTTTAAAGTATGTGATTTAGTCTGAGAGCCTATTTTTATGAGTATAGTATCCAGTAGGAAGACATCAGCCTACCATACCTCTCAACCTCTTAGCACAAGAAATCTGTACAAAGCCTAAATAATTGGGGGACAAATGCCCCAAAAGAGGGACAGAATTTAAATATTGCTCTTATAAAATTAGAAAGTTGTTGAATAACAGGATTTGTGTTGGCATGCATTTTCTGAAGGATATGAAGTCTGAAACTAAAATGTATGCCATTATTTGGTGACTTCAATTCTCAGTGATTTGCAAGAAAACCGCAATTTTATGAGGAACAGACCAAAAATATGAGGTAAAAATCTAGACATTCTATAAAATCTGTACTGTTGAGAGCTATGCAGCCTAGTGCATGGATTTTATGTTTATATTACCATAAAGGCATTTCTCTTTAAATTAATGAAAGGAATAGCAGATTAGATGGTAAGCTTTCCTCCCTTGCTTTTCATAAGCAATTTTACCTGTTACATTTAATTTAAGCCACCAAACAGCTAATACCAACACCTGGAAAAAAGTTAAACTCCCTTCTCTTCTTCAGCTAACAAAATCTCCAGTTTCCTCTCCCACCCAACAAGAAACTGGCAGCCAGATGAACACCTGAAATTTGACCTACAGATTCAACAAAACATCAAACAAACTCCCCAAAAATTGGGCATTCTGTATAGACATAAACTCTTTCTGACCTTGTATAACAAAAAATCCTTGCCACCACATATCTACTAGCTTCCCTTACCTATGGAACTCCATTACTTACTAATCTACAATCTACCTTACAATCAATATTAAAAAATTGTAATAAGGTTGTTAGATTTGCTACTAATACCTCATATTACACCCATCATTGTATGCCATTACACTCTCTTAACTGACTTGTGCTACCGCATTATCTTTCCCTCATACAACTTACAGCTGCTCACATACTACTATACAAACCTTCTAAATGTCCCGCCCTCACGTCACTTTTATGTAAATACCAACCCAATAGATCTCTCAGATCCAAAAATCAATATCTTCTACAGGCATACACACCAAAACTACCTGGAGGTCAACTTCTATATGCTTGCTCAGCAGCCAGAACCTGGAATTCTCTTCCTTTCACACTTAGATCCAACCTTAACCTTGCATCATCTAAAACTACCTTACATATATACCTCTGTACTACACAGATCTGCACCCATACCCCCCTCAATGTCTAAACCCTGACCACTCCTAATCCTATAGTTCCTCTCACTTTCTTACACTTATACTTATTTCTCTTTCTTTTCCTCTATATATATTTATACTAATACTATTTCCTTTACAGCCCTAACACCTTTCTTAGCTTCATTGCAGTCTACTATGTAATACCAGATTTCTACATTGTACAAAATGACACACTTGTTTTCTACCTCATTTTCCTAGAAATTATCTCCCATATACTACTTATTTGTGTGCATCTCAAAAATGTTAAATTTTCATCTGTGTAAATGATTTAATTTCTATGCGTAATATTTCTCGTGGCACTCACTCCTTATTATTCCAACTCCTTATGTATATTTCCCTTGGTGCTCACTCCTTATTATTCCTACTCCTTATGTATAATATTCCTTTGGTGCTCACTCCTTATTATTCCTACTCCTTATGTATAATATTTCCCTTGGTGCTCACTCCTTATTATTCCTATTTCTTATGTATAATATTTCCCTTGGTGTTCACTCCTTATTATTCCTACTCCTAATGTAAAATATTTCCCTTGGTGCTCACTCCTTATTATTCCTACTCCTTATGTATAATATTTCCCTTGGTGCTCACTCCTTATTATTCCTACTCCTTATGTATAATATTTCCCTTCGTGCTCACTCATCATTCCTACTCACTATGTATAACATTCTCTGTGTAACTTTCATTAACTGTTTCGTGTATTGTTTTTGGAGCTTTTCTCCCCGGCCCTCCACTGAAAATGGGATCTTTTTGGTCCAGTGGACTATTCTGGTAAACAAATGTCAATAAATAAATAAATAAATTTTCTTGGCAAAGAGATTCTTCTAGCCCAACTTGAGTACTGCTTACCTCCTGTAGCATTTTCCTCAAAAAGAAACTCTACCACCATCCAAACAATCTTCAGTGCCATTTGCCTCTTTATTACCCCTTCCCCAAAGTATGAACACCACTGTCTTACACTAGCCAAATCCAACTTGCTTCCAGTTCAGCAATAAGCCAATAAACTCCTTGGTTACCAACTTTTCCAGGTCCTGAAAAAAAACTCCTGCCCTTCTCTTATATCTAGCTTATTTAAACAGTCGCTGTCATATAACCCTAGATCTCATAGCCACTCAGGGTCTCTCTTGCAAGCACGTAAAGCCAGACTTCAGTGCTCTAACCCATCCTTTTCCACCCTTGGACCCAATCTCTGGAGGGATCTATCCTCAAATCTTAAACACCTCTTTAACTACTTCTCCATTTGGCCAGAACATCTCACAAGACAAGCTAGTTGTAAATGCTCTGCTTCAGGTCACATAACATAGTCTCCCTTATCTCTGATACATACTGCCTATCATTTTCACTATAGTATCTCTCCTATAACTCTTAACATGACACTAGTCTAATTGATGTAAATATTGGAAGTAGATGTTTCAAATGACTACCTTCTTAAATAATTTTTTACTATTGTAACTTAACTATTCCATTGTTTTTAGCATGCTCCTTTATTGTATAAATTACTTTTATGTTTTCCATTTGATGTGTGTTCACATTCTGGGCTGAGACTGAAATTCGTCCAGTGGGATCAGTGCTCTACCCCAATTGAAAATGGCATATATAAATAAGTAAATAAATAAATAAAACAAATATTCTTCTGTATAATGGGCAATACAAGTTATCAGGGCAAAGGATAGCCGCAAATAAAAAATCAGCACAGTGGTCCATCTTTTATAAGGAACTAGTCCCTACCAGATAGTAATCAGCTACTCCACTTGGCCATTTGTCCCCACCCATCCACACCTGCTATACCTTCCCATAATGCCACTCTGCCTTACCATTCCTGCATTAATGCATAGGTAAATAATTCCTTCAGTGTTTCATTTAGTGCAGGCGTGCCTTTGTTGAAGGTTGGGCATTGAGCTGGCACCTCAGCACCATAAAAATCTGCTGCCAATCATTAGAGGACCGAAAATAGAGCTGAAACTACAACAACAACAACAGTTTTTTTTTCAAACTTCCCTTCTAACCTTCCAGCCGAGTAACCTCTTGCTGATTCTTCCTAAATTCTCCAGTACACCTGACATTTCATTTCACCTGTCCTTCAACCTCAGCCATCATTTTATCTAGGTGCTTCCTTCTTGCATGAGCTTTGTTGCCTTTCTAGCTTGAATATGGTCAGTGAGGAGTGTTGCTTTACGTGAACTGGGAATCTATTCCAAAGGAGTGGCAATCTCTGGGAGACATGTTTCTTCTGCATGTTCTGTTGATGTTACAGGCTAGGCTAAGATCCCTGGAGTGAGTGACTCTTGCCCCATTTGATTTGCAGATGTGCAGCATTTCCATTAGGGTAGGATCGGAGAGTGCTCTGCAGGCTAGGCATAAGTCCCCTCTCAGCAACCTATGAGATGCAGAGTACAGTGACAGGGCTTTCAGTCTATCCACATAAGACAGTGTTTGCAGGCCCTGAATTTTACTTCTGAGAAACCTCTGTGGCTCTCCAGCTGGTGCAGGTGTATGATGAGGTACATGCAAAAGGGGACATTGTAATCTATTACTGGTCTAATGGGTTGAGTACAATAGAGTTATAACATCCTTAGACCTGGATGCGATACACTTACTTATGACATGCACAATGTAGAAGGCTTTCCTTACCACTATGGAAACCTGGTGATTAAAGTTTAGATTTCTATCAACCTGAGTTACCAAGTTTCACACCACTGGGTTTCAGCTTAGGGAGATGCTGTCAATAATGTAATTAGCAGGGTATTCCTCTTTGCTAAAGGGGATAATAATGCACTTTTTTGCATTTAGTTTTAGTCCATGGCTATGGCATCAATTGTTCATCTGTGTTAGCCCCTTCTGTAGTATGTTAACATCATTGGAGGACTCAATGACCACACCAAATTTATAATCATCAGCAAACTTGGTAAGTCACAGGCCATCTACTTTAGCCTGGTCTTCTGAAAAATAGCTTCCAAACAGTAACGGGCCCAGTACAGATCCTAGTTGGATGCCAGTGGTAACTGGTCTACTGGAAAAGCTGGAGTCCCCGACTTTAACAGTGTGTGTTCTGCCGGTGAGCCAGTTGGCTACCCGTCTAGTGACATAAGGGTTAATCCCCAGCGAGGAGAGTTTCTCAATCATACCTGAGTGGGAAATTGTGTCAAAAGTCTTGGCTAGGTCAAATTAGGCAGCATTCACCCTCTTACCTTTATCCAGGGCTTTGGTGACATTCTAAAAGAAGTCTACCATATTTATGAAGCCTGATCTACCCTTAACGAAGCCAAACTGGGTTGGGTCAAGAGTTTGAAGATCGCCTATGTCCTTGTTGATAAGGTCCATGATGATTCTTTCCATGGCCTTACAAATGAGCCTGGTTAGGCTTAAGGTTCTATAGTTCACAGGGTTGGTTGATGGGACTCCTTCGTGCAAGGGGAATGCTGTTGTTATTCTCCACTCTGCTGGAACATAGCCAGTTCATAGGCTATGGTTAAAGACAGTGCCAAGTGGTTCCGCTAGTTCTTGTTGAGATTGCTAAGTAAGCAGCCAGGGATGTTGTCTGGTCTCACTGAGGCCATGTTTTGTCCTTGGAGAGAACAGCTATGACCTGCTCTCTTGAGATACTAGGGAAGGGACTAGTGTCATGAATGCTTTGGGGTATGGCTGGTGGGGGCAAGGGGGTGAAGTTTGTGCCAAATCTGTTGGCTATCAGGTTGGCAATTTCCTTAGAGACAGCATGAGTGGCACCATTTACTACTAGTTTGGCACATAGCTGGGCATTCCCCTTTAGATTTCTGACGTAGCTAAAGAATGCTTTATGTTTATCCTTAGCTAGAGATGCTATTTTAGCTTTGTAATTAGCTTTAGAGGAATTTACAAGATATCTGATTTGCTTGTTCAAGCTGTGGAGAGAATTATTTCTCTGCTGAGTCAGTTCTATCTTGATCTTAGACATCAGTTTCTTCTTCTTGTTATATAACCCATTTATACGTGAGGTCCACTAGGGTGGCTTGTTTTTTATGAAGACGTGGATTTGATCCAGTCAGGTACAGTCAAGTCTATACAGTTGTTTAGGTGATTATACAAGGTATTTGTGTACACCTCAACATAGGAGTCATTGTTGACTGTGTTTGCAAAGGGTGTGAAACTTTTTATACTATCACTCAGTAGGCTGTAGTTAGCTTTGAAAAAATATTTTAGTTTTATTGCTGCTGTGAGGATGGCAGGTCCTATAGTTACTTCGAACGAGACTGATTTATGGTCTGACCTTACCAGTGCAGTGACCCTCCATGTTGGTGAGTATTGAGTCTAGGACATTTGAAGCTCTTATGGGAGTGCAGACTATCTGTTCCAGGACATTGGTATTGACAAAGTCCAGGAACCTCTGGATGATCATGTTTGTGCTTGTGTATGTCACCCAACTGATGGGAGGATAGTTGCAATCTCCCATGACCAAGGTGTTTGGCTGTATGGTGAGTGACTCCAGTAGGTCCAGGTAGGTGATATGCTTCTCCTGGCTCATGGTGAGGGACCAATAGCTAACAATGATGTGGTAGGGTATTTTACCTATATTTAGTTTGATCTGGAGTAGCTCAAGAGAGTCATACTGTTTAACCAGCCTTGAGGTGTAAAAAAAAGTCTTTCGGCTTTTCCCAGTTAGGGGTCGCCACAGCAGAACTCCAGTCCGCTCATGATTGGCAGTGGATTTTTACAGTGCTGAGTTGCCAGCCCAACGCCCAACCTTCAACTATGGCACGCCCATTCATGCTCACACCTACCTGCATGTCTTTAGCGTCATTCAACCACGGGGAGGACATGCAGACTCCACACAGAAGGTGCTCCAGCTGAGAATTGAATGGGAGAACCTCTTGCTGTGAGGCGATAACGCTATGAAGATGGATACACCTCCACCCTTGATTCTTTCACACTTGTTCTCATTTTAAGGTCTGAATGTGTGGAAGGAATTGTAGTCTTGCACAGCCAGGGTGCTCTCCACAGCCCTAAACCATGCCTTAGTGACTGCATAAACATCAGCATCTTCGAGGGAGAGGAGTGCTTCCAGGGAGTGCAGTTTCCTGTTTAGGCTTCTAGCATTAAGAAGCAGAACCTTGAATTTGTCTAAAGTGGATTTTCTTGTGTTTATTTTTTGACATTGCCTAAAAAGGCACTATGGGGAAGGCAAGAGCCTTTGCCAGTATCCAAAAGCCTAGAGGAGACAGGTGTCGACCATCTCTGGTGAAGCAGTGTGGTCTGTTGACCATGTCTTCACAGGCTGAAAGATACCAGATCCCCCTGGATTGACACCAGAAGATAAACCAATTCTTGAAGTCGATCATTTTTTGATTATATTGTGGCATCATCCTAGGTGAAGTTAGTATGCTGTTTAGAGGTAAGGTCATACCTGCCTAGAACCAATAATCATAGAGTTCAGTCATGTCTATCTTCATATAGTCCAGACAGGTACATCTCAGGTCGGTCACCTCAACATGGATTATGACAGAGTCATAACTGTACTTGCTGTTGAATGACTTGAGTGCATGTATAATTTGACAGATCCTGGCAGCTGACAGGCAGCTGACCATGACCTACTCCTTAGCCAGCCTGGTGAGGGGAACATCTGTGTGTCTCTCACTATATACTCGCCTAAGGCCATGACATTTGGTTTTGAGGTGTTTTGCCTTAGGGGCTTATTTGCTGACACACAGATATGTGTGTTGTTATGTGTAGTCATTTTTATTCATATTGCTGTGTTTGCAAGTGGTTTGCACTTGGGAAGTTTCTGATCTTTTGATAGGCTTCTAGTGAGTACCTCTGTGTATGTGGGTTTATGTGTTGTGACCTTATCTTGTGTGGGAAGAGAAGTGTGTGTGCTGGCAACCTGTTTGATGTCCTGTTTGTTGTTATGTGAGAGGACTGATTTCAATTTTATGGTATAATTACATCTCCCACATACTGAATTTGTTTGGTTTAGGAGTAAGTGGTTGTCAGTATACATGAGGCAATTACTACATTGCCTCAGGATACCTATGTCAGTCAGGCTGACCAGAGAAATAGTGGGAAACTGACCGTCCTTTATAGTGGGTTAATACCATAAGTACTATTAGGGAGAGGGCAAGTGAGATCAGTTTTTCTCTAGGATTAACAAGGGGGTTTATTCTATTAAAGGTTAGGGATGAAAATTGTTGCAACACTGCTCAGTGCACAACTGAGTTGCCACAATGCAGCAGAGAAGCTAGGGAGGGTTCTACTGACAGACATCTAGGAAAAAAAATTGTTTCCAGGCATTTGCGTCTATACAGGACAATGCTAACCCCCTTGTGCAATGCGCAGCTACGCACAAATGCAAGGTTTAAATATAAGCAAAATTAAACACTTATAAGCTAATCTACCAATGCAAAAGTATACAATACCCCTTCCTCCAGCAATTCTCAGCTCAGAAGAGGCTGAATCCACACTCTAATGCCAAAAGGGTGCAGGGGAGCCTTTCTTAATGTAAAATGGCTGGATTAGCGCTCAAGTGTATCAATTTGACTAAATTCAGCAGGTCTGACTCTAGTCTATGCGATCTAATAACAGTACAGTGTAAAACAAGTTTAGGCAATAAAGTAGCCACAAACAGTAAAACAGTAAAAAAGAGAAAATAATGCAGAGAATCAATTAAATACAGTTGAAAAAGTGCAGATAAAACTCAAAATATACTTACTTTCTTGCTTTTTACTTTGGATGTCTTGGATTCAAGCAAAAAACTCTAGACCTCTGGCAAAAGACGCCAAAATGCAGAGCAGCTCTGGTGCCTTTCTTATATTGGTGGATAACTTGCAAATTTGTTGCCAGCTATGTTGCTTTATTAATGTTCTGAACCATAATTAGCTTTACATCTTGAGTAATTGCTCATGCTATTTTCAACAGATACCTTTTTGAAAACTTTCTGTGTACTTAATGTGTCTTATGTTGACAGCAATACCTTATACTGATGCTTTGTATATTTTACTATGTGCAGACCTCCCTTTTGAAGCAGGATTGAGATTTGTTACACAGTCTTCATGCTATCATGCTTATATTTTTATGATGACTTTTCTATCTGTATAGCTTTATTATAATAACTTCATGACACCCTCAAATGACGCTTGTCCTACAGGACATAACTGCCACTATTTTTCTATAGACATCTTCCACAAGGGTGGGCTAAGGACAAGCCACATTCTTAAAGGATGTATGCAAATGGGTTACAAGATAAGCAATGTGGAGAGCAATACCTGAACAGCGAAGACTTCACATATTTGCAGTTTTAACCAAATGCTTGTTAGTAAAAATTTAAACTAGTTCTTAGTTTCTCACCTTCACACCTCCTTCCTATGGAAAACTAAACTTACAAGAGTAATAACAAACACTGCTTTATATGCGAGAGTGTATCATCCTTAGAACTGCTAATTAAAGTTCCTTATCATGTCCTATGTTGTCCAGTCAGCCTACCCTAACCTGAATGTAAACATATCTTATAGTAATAAAAGGTGACCAAACGGTTGGGAGGGTGGCCTAATGGTTAAGGTGTTTGCCTTACAGACACAAGGTACAGGGCTTGAGTCGCACAAGGGATAATCAGCTACACTTAAAATGATTCGCAAGGGCAGTTAGCCTAGTACTAATCTATGAACCTATATGTACTACTGCTGGATAAACAACTAGAAAATCTATTTGTCTTGTATTGTCCCTCCTCCCATGGTTTTATATCATTGTGACACTGTTTTTCTTTCTTTCTTTCTTTCTTTCTTTCTTTCTTTCTGTTTGTTGGGGTAGAGCAGTGATCAGAAATGACCAATTGCAGGCTCAGTCCAGACTTCACAAGAACAAATAGAAAAAATATATATACAATATTAAATGCTGAGATAAAAGGTATCAGTACAAAGGTAGTAACATCACTCGAAACAAATGCAAACCATGAGGTCTTTCAACAGGTTTATTTGCCCTTTGATCAAACCAGCTATTCAGAATATAGTGGGAGATATAATTTTGGATTAAGAGATTTGTTCAGTAAAACTCATCTTCAAATAGAATTCATTGTTTCTTTCATATCTAATAAAAATGCTTAAAGCCTAGTAAAACAGTTAAACAGACTATTTCAGAAGGAGCTGCAGACCTTAACGGCATATAATACATGTTACAAGTACAATTAGCAGTGAATGCAGCATTAATAACTTGAAGTACAGATGCAGTTTGATTGTCTACACAATAAAAACTCAGTATACATGTATGAAGCCTGTCTACAGATTTTCTGAAGGTCAATTTCTTCTCATTGTACTAAAAACAAGGCTATTTAAACAAAAGGATTAGCGGTTGCATTAAAAATTGAAAAACACATTACTTCCTGAGCTCAGGTGCTGGAGAGGATAATGAAACAATACAGTTAGTTACTGAAACATTTTATTTTTATATTAATAAATTAAAATGCATTAACTGCATATGCTATTCCAACTATTTAACATGCAAAGTCTTCCTTATAAAAGCTTGAGCTTGTTTTCATTAAGAAACATTATAAGGAGATTATTCATGGATATATCTCTGTTTATGCAACAAAGTTTGATGCTTCCTGCATGCAGACGCACACATGCACACGTGCAGTGGTTGTGTTGTTGCCTCTTAGCAAGAGGTTCTCTGGTTCGATCCCCTCCTAGGGTGCTTTATGTGTGGAATCTGCATGTCCTCTGTGTGAGTTTCCTCCCACATTACAAAAACATGCATCTGGAGCATTTCTCCCAGGGCCTCCACTGAAAATTGTCTTTGTTCCATGTTGGACTTTTCTGGTAAATAAATGTACACATCCATATTTTTGATCTATTTCTAATACAATTTCTGGTTTTCTGGCAAATCACTGAGGTTTGAAGTTACTTAATAATGACAGACATTCAAATTTCAGACTTCATGTCCTTCAGAAAATGCATGCTAATGTGAAGCCTGTTATTCTAATAACATTCTCAGTATATAACCTCAGCATTTAAAATATGACCCTGATTTTGGACATTTATCCCACCATTATGTTTATCTTTGTCCAATTCTTTTGAGCTAGGAAGTTAAAAGATATCTGGGCATTTGTGCAGAAATGATAAAGGCACATTCCAGTCTCCTACATTCCAATGAAAATTCTGCTGTAGTAGTCAGTATGTGCACATATAACAATATACTCATAGCCTTAAAATAAAAAAAAAACTTTAAAATGAGGCTGTGGAAGTTATGATGTACTGATAGCTTTAAATTAAAAAAATAAATGCTTTAAGCCAGGCAGTTCAGCTTCAAAATATACAGGAATCAGACAAAGACAAAAAGCCTCCTGAAATTATGCAGTTGTAGGTATAGGTGCATTGCAAAATGAAAACCTGACTGATAGCCCACATCAAAGATTACTTCATCAAATAGGTCTTAATATAAAATGAATGTGTTTTATGCAGAGATGGAAGACATATCCCCGAACTCCCCCATCCCTGTTGTTAAATACAGCTATCTGCAAAGGTGGTGTTCCTTGGACCAGAGTTATATTTCATGGAGGCACCAGTCCAAAGTTCATATTTAAATTTATCACGTGTAACAGAAACACTCAAAAAAAAAATTAATTGTGACACTTTTTTGTTTAAACAATAGTCTGTATATTAAATTAACCAAGTGACCTCAGCCCCTGAACAGACATTAGTGTGAGTTGTAGCCTGCCGTACCTTTGAATATAGAGAGTCACTGGGATTCAATGCAATCTCCAAACATAAGCCTAACTTTCATGCTCTAAAGCTATGCATTCTTTTGACAAACCAGCAACAATAAAAATGATTTCCATAACAGCAGAAGTATCTAATGAAAAATTTGGAGGTGGCCAAGACCTGCGAGTAAAACCCTCGGCCAACAAAGGGTCCGAGGGAATAAAGCAACCTAGGTGTAACTCGCCATATCAAATTCCAGTGTCCAGATCATGAAACTAGGAGAAAGAGCCAAAGCATAGGTTCCAAAAGCCAACATCCATTTTGGCTCAATTGTCCAACTCAAAACAATTACCCCTGTGTAGATACCTCGTGCAAATCATGTTTCAAAATATCTGATTTGCTTAAAAATACAGCAAGGGCACCAGAAAAATGCTACCAGCAAAATCAGCATATGCATGCACTTATACTCAAGTATAAGTATAAATATATAGGTTTATAGGTGGAATGCACTCTTTAAATCTCAGTTCAGCTATAACCAAAACAAACAACTGAAACCTTAATTTTCAGTTCAGGTATGAGCAAAATAAACAAGCAGCATGCGGTTGGTCACATGTCAGGCACTCCGAAGCCAGGTGTTCGGATGGCACCAGGAAGACAGTCTCTATCCAACAATAAAATTAAGCAGACATACTTCATTTCAAGAAGACTTTACTGATAGCATCCAAGCGCTACTTGGTGATTCTGAAGCATCCACACGCTACTCAGTGGTTCTGAAGCATCCAGGCACTGCTTACTGATTCTTCAGCCCAAGTACAAGAATAAACACTTTCATCCCTTCTTTATTAAACATTGAACTTCTTCAAATTAAAAAATGTGGTAGCGACATGTCATTTAAAACCAACCGACATCCAATCACGTTTGATTTTTAACACATGCACATTGTACACATTTTTTGGGGTGTTCAAATGCTGGTGTTTTTCATTGGTGGTACAACTGGTCTAATTAAGTAACCATTGAAGTTCATTAGATTGACAGTTTCACAGTTCCAGGGCTTTTATTCTTTCTTTGAGTTTATGTGACCCTTGAGTTATATTTAATTTTCAGGTTTGTGGGAACAATCCATGTAAAAGTTGTTTTTTGTATTCCTTTTGGTAATCACAAATGTAACCAATTGGTTGACCTTTTTTGGATGACTTCCCAAAGGATACTGTTATGCATTTCTTGGCATTTAGTTTTAGTCCATGACTCTGACACCAGTTGTTTGTCTGTGTCAGCCCCTCCTGGAGAACATCTGTGTGAGTTTGAGATTCAATGGCAGCTCCTAATTTGCAATCATCTGCAAATTTAGTCAGCCAGAGACCACTGCCATTGGCCTTGACTTCTGAGAAGTAAATGCCAAAAAAGAGCAGTCCAAGGACTGATCCCTGAGGGACTCCACTTGTGACTGGCCTTTTTGTAGAGGTGGACTCCCCAGTTCTAACTTCCTGAGTCCTGTCTGTGTGCCAGTTGGCTATCCACCCGGTGACATACGGGTTTGTACCTAACCTCTTGATTTTGTCAACAATGAGTGTGGTATTGTGTCAAATGCCTTAGCCAGGTCAAGATAGGGAGTGTGAACGATTTTGCCCTCTTCCATTGCTTTGGTGACCTTCTCAAAGATGTCCACCAGGTTGAGTAGTCATGGTCTGCTCTTTACAAAACCAAACTGGGATGGGTCCAGTGTCTGAAGGTTTACTATATCTCTGTTGGTCATCTCCATGATAATTCTTTCCATGGTTTTACATATAAGACTAGTGAGACTTATGGGACTGTAGTTTCCAGGGTCTGTAGATGGCCCACCTTTGTGCAGAGGTTTGTGACTTAATTATTGCTGGTTGAGCAGGCAGAATCAGCTCATACAGATCTAATATTATGGTAAGTGCAATTCTTATGTATAATTTGTTGTTGCAAGGACTGCTTCTTGAAGATCTACTATTGTGAGAGAATCCTTACTCACAACTACACTATAATTTTCAAAGTATTGTCTACAAGATCTTACAGGCCAAAAAAGGAAAATATTACTAAAGATGGAGTTTAGATGAATATTGCAATATGCAAAAGTCTTACTATGATGACAGACAATGCTATAAAAGATGAATATACATAGACAGGAGATAAACAGGCAGACATCCAGTATATAAAAAGAGTGCAAAGTGATATGTTTTGGCTCAAAAACCTGTAAGTAGAGGTGCAAACTGAGAAACGAAACATGTACGGTAGGAAATGGAAAGTAAATACTTGTAATATTTGCTCCAAATGAGTTTAACTTTTTGTTACACTCCAGCAAAACCAAATAAAATTAAATGATTGAGCAGCTGATTAAAAGCATGTGGCTTCAAGGCATAAAGAGCTCTTACTACAATTTGCGTGTGATTATAATTAGGACTCATCTTGAATATGAATTTGTAATCTTCGAGTGACAGCCATTATATAACAAGGACATAAAGAAAGAGGAAGAAAAGGAGATGTATAAAGACAGCTGTTAGAATAAAGGAAAGTCATACTCACTGAAGCTAATACAATAAGGATTATTCTGGGTGGTGTATCAGTGAAGCAGGGAAGATTTAACAGTGATTTAGGAACAGACAGTTGATGGTTGCTTTTGGGAATGACAAAGGATAGGACATAATACAAATGATGACCATGCAGGAAGCGTGGGACTAAATGTGATTCTACTAATAATAAATACAGACGGGGAGAAGACTATGGAGAGATGGTTTCAAGCACATTAAGCAGACCATTTAAGGGAGTAAACAACTATATTCATTGGATGCAGTTTAAAAAGGGACTGGATAACTTTTTGAAGTTGAGATTTAGGGAGTAATTTGGTTGTGGAGAGAAAACGTAGTAAATGAGCAGCTGTTCCTCATGCACCCATTAGTTTTCAGTGTACTCCATCTGCAGCAAGAAGCTTACATTTATTTTGTGTCATTTAATGTGACTAATTTTCAGTCTTATGTTTTATGTCATTTTTTAAATTGAATTTTAAAACCAGACATTATAAATGTCAGAAAAATTAGAATTGTGTGCAGGATTATCCTGATTAGCAAAGGAAAGTTTTGTCGGCAAAATGAACAGTCTGAGGTGGGGAGGCAGTAAACTTAAGCATGCAAGTAATGTGACTTTTAATTTGTCACAATATACATACAATTTTCAGAAGCCCTTTGCCTGTTTACATACATTTATTTGCTCCTTTCCACAAAGGTCACAAACTGTCTAGTGGAATACATTGTTTTACTCCTCATTTTTAAACATTTGTTTTTCTTTTAGATAGTTTAACTCTCCTGCTTCCATAGCAGCAACAAAATTTCATACCCCTTGTCTCCAATGCACCATTAAAGGAAAACTTACGCCAAATTTCAGGTTTATGACATCACAGAATGCTTTTCATTTCCATTATTGCATCCCCAAGAGGCCCATATGCAAAGAAAATATGATTTATGTGTTACTTTCTCTGATTTTTCCCAAAACTCTTTCTACGGTTTATCTGAATGACCATTTTTCATTTTGTATAATCATATGTTCTTTCTATTTAGTGTTTGTCACATTATTTGTGACATCTTGTAGGCAGGAAATGATAGATACTTGCTAGACTTTTATTACCTTTAAAACACAAAGTACTCAGGCATATGTCTGATTCGGATAAAAGGGTACTGATTACAGATGATGTTTTTATGTATGTTTTCAGTCACAGATAATAGACTTCCCTTCCCGTTTAGAAGTCGTGGCAGGGACTGCACACTTACTCACATTTAAATAAGAGAAACAGTTGCAAACAAATACAAAGAAAACTAGCATGAATAATGGAGAAACATAGCTCAATGAATGGCAACAAACAGAACGAGGCATTTAAAAAAAAAACATGAAAGAAAAATGCACAACTAAAAGCAATCATTTTTAGGGTAAGAGGGCAAGCCTCCTGCACTCTTCGACTTCCCGTATTTATACAGTCTTATTCTGAGACTGCACATGGACATAGAAAAACCAAAATGCATTGTCCAGTATATAATTCCTTTTTTGTTTCTTTGAGAGTCATTGCTATCAGGGAAACAAGCATTATAAAAAATTGCCATGGATTCAAAGGACAATCATAAGGCCTTTTTCAGCTATGTTAGGAACCTGGGTGGAAACTCCCAGATATGCTCAGAATTAGTCCAAAATGATACAAAAATCACTGAACCCACAGACATTGCCAACATACTGGCAGACAGGTTCAGTGCAAACTTCACCCCCCTCTCCCCCCTAAAGGAGAGATAATTATCCCAGCGGAGTGTAGCCTCCCAGACATCTCAAATGCGCAGGTGAAAGCTGCTCTCTCTAAAGCTAAAAACACAGCATCAATGGGACCGGATGGTGTCCCCGGCTGTGTGCTACACGAGCTAAATGAGGAATTAAACCCGCACATAAGGCAGCTGTTTAATCTCAGCCTTACCACAGGATACGTGCCCAAGGAGTGGCGTACGGCAACTGTGGTCCCACGCCACAAAGGCGGTGCCTCTATGGACCCTGGTAATTACCGCCCCATAAGCTTAACAAGTCTAGTCTGCAAAGCTATAGAGAGGATCATAATGGAGCTCATAAACAAAGATATAGGGGACTTGCAGACATTGGACCCGACCCAGTTTGGCTTCGTCAAGGGAAGATCATGCCTTTTGAACTTGGTCGACTTCTTCGAAACAGTCACCAAGGCCATTGATGAGGGAAAGGCGGTCCATACAGCCTACCTTGACCTTGCAAAGGCTTTCGACACAATACCCCACTCGGGTATTGTAGAAAAACTTACCAGCTTAAATGTAAACCCATATGTCACAAGATGGGTTGCAAACTGGCTTAAGGACAGAACCCACAGGGTTAGAGTTGCTGGCGCTATGTCAGACTCCAAGCCGGTCACGAGTGGTGTCCCACAGGGCTCGGTCCTTGGCCCCCTATTGTTCGGCATCTACTTCTCAGAAGTACAGGCCGACATAGGAGGACTTTGGCTGACAAAGTTTGCAGACGACTGCAAACTGGGCGCCATAGTGGAAAGTGCATCGGACACGGATATCCTTCAGAAGAGACTCACGGAAACAGATAGCTGGTGCCAGAGCCATGGCCTGAAGTTAAACGCCAAAAATGTATAGTCATACCCTTCGGGAAAAACAAGGTAACCCCAAGCTACCATATAGGTGGCAATCCACTAAGCACAGAAGAGGTTATCAGGGACCTGGGGACCCAGGTTGACAGTGGCCTTTCTTTTGACACTCACGTTGCTAAAGTGGTTAGAAAGACCTTCTACATTGCCCACCTGACCATGAAGGGATTCACATCCAGATCTAGTGAGGTCATTGTTCCCCTGTACTCTTCACTTATCAGACCAATGATCGAGTACAATGCCCCATTCGGGATGTATCTCACCCGACATCTGCAGCAATTGGAGAGACCCCAAAAGTTCCTCACCAAAAGGATAAAGGGACTCCAAAATCTGTCATATGCTGCCAGATTGAAGAAACTCCAACTCTATTCAGTCGCATACCGTCTGCTCAGAGGTGACATGTGCCTGACATACAAGGCCATGTCCAACCCGGAATTAATGGACATGCTCCACCTCAAAAAATCCAAATCCACCAAAACCACTAGAGTAAGCGACTTAAACCTTAGCACGGACATAAATAGGATGTGCTGGAGGGATAGATTTATCACTCAGAGACTCCCTATGCTGTGGAATAAAATCCCGGTCCATGTGAGGCAGAGCACCTCGCTGGCTCTGTTCAAGAGAAATCTTGACCTGTGGATGGGAGATCGTAGGTTTACCCCGGGAATCATCTCTGTGTCACTGCTGGACAGAGGCACAACAAACTAATGGGCACAGTATTTTTTCATATAAGGGGTGGCGTAAGCCACAAAAATTTGGGCTAGGCTTATAAATGCCTTAGGGCAGATAGCCTAGTATAAACCTATGAACCTATGAACCTATGATATACACCTGAGCAAGCTCAGGCAAAATAGCACATTGGGGATTCACATACCAGGCAAAACTTCACTGCAGAAAGTGTAATTCAAGTAAGCTGAATTGGAGTACCTTGTGTAAACCAGTTTGCCTATTTTTAATTAAATGGAAATCACAAAAATAATTATAAAAAATATTTATTTTTGTGGTTTTAGTTTAATTTAAGATGTAAGCAAATTGTTTACATAAGGTAATCTGACTGAAAAGGATTTACTTACAGTCATTTTGCAGGGTATGTTTTCCAAGGTATAGTGCTTAGCCTCTATGACCATTTAGCTTGCTTTGTATTTGTTTCCATGTGTGCAATTGTGCTTCTGCTGTCTGAGGATTTAACTATTGCATAGTCAGGAGAATGGGATGAGAATATTAGAACGCTGAAAGTCTGAAAGTTAGATTCCATCCTAACATAGGTAAAGCCACAAAATTACTTCTAATAGACATAACTGCAGTCTTCCTCATTTTGTGTAAAATAGCCTTGAGGACTACCAGGAGACATCACTCTTTCCTTGTTTTTAAATATGTTGTTCTGTTTTCCTGACTAGACATAGAACATGCCTTTAACAGTATGCAGGACACAAGGGTACACCTGCTCTACAGCTGCAAGAAACAAGAAAACTGCTGTGAATCTTTCTTTATCTGGTGACTTTGACAAGTCATACTGCAAAAAGAATGATTTTTTTAAACTTGAACAAACTTCTAGTAAATTCAGTAAACTGGGTGCTAGTTGCAGATGCTTTGTATAACTGTATGAATGCAATCTGAAATATTCACATTAGCAATGATAATACTCTTTCAGTACTCTGAGGTCACTCATCAGTCAAGGCCGGATCCAGCACTAGGCAACCTAGATAGGTGCCTAGGGAGTCTGGCCATACAACATTAATTAAAAAAAAAAAAAGGAAAAGTTTTCCAGCAACATAAAAAAAATTGTGCTTTTCTTCTCCAGTCAGTGTCCTAACACTGAACAAATACTGCTGCTTTACGATTGCCTGCTGGGTGTGCAACAGCTCTAGCCTTTTTATTGGCAGATGCTTTCAGGTGTTGAGCCAATGAAACTGGACCGAGAATGCATAGAAAACAAAAAACGTTGGCATGAAGAATTGGCAGGCACTTGTATTAAATGCAAGAACATTTGTGCATCATCATCATCATCATTATGAAGTTTCTTTTTTTCTGCTGCATTTCAACCACTTTGCTTAGCTAATGGTGTGCTATGGGAGAAGAACTTTGCATGAGTGGAGAGGAAGTGACTTGTATTTTGCTGCTTTGCTAATGGTGAGCTCAGAACTTAATTATTTTTTGCTAATTTGTAAATGGTGAGCTAAGAACTGACTTGTCTTTTGCTACTTTCGTCTGTTAGGATAAAAACTTTTAAAATCATCAGCATTAAAATAACATTTAGAAACTGTCTTTGATTTGGTAATTTTGTCTATACTTATTTTTTTTCTATACTTGATTCTGAAGATAGGCGGTTGGGAGTTATGTGGTATGCATAGCTATCAACCTTCCACCTCCAAAATATGATTACTACCTCTCATAATGTGGAATAAATGGTCAAAATTGTAACACTTACTAATAACTTCAACTAGGAGACTCACAGGATGGGTAAGTGTGTAAGTTTCAACTTAAAATAAAGTTCTTCAAATAAAATAATATGATTTAGTATTGGATGCCATGGATATTAGTGACATATCCTGTCAGTGTTCAACAGTGAGGAACATGGACTTTTTAAGACTCAAATGATTATAAGGTACACTTCAAATGTATGGGGAGACCTACTTGTAAAGAGATATAAATGAATAAAATAACTGATCAGAACTGTATCAGCAAGGCATGTCAGAGAAGCAATCATAAGAAAGGCATCAGAAAAAAACACATTTCCAGAGAATGAAAGAGAGTTGCGGACTGAAGACTGAATATTGTAAAACAACATACCACATCCAGGTGATAAGTACCCTGCATCCTGTGAACTGAAAATGTACATATCACTTCTTGGGTACAATGAGCCATGGAAGCCATGACAATGAAACTACTAGTCTTACCATGTTTCGTGTTTGCTTGCTGACAAACATAGATGCTCAGTTAAATTGTGTAGCTGATGGCTATATCATTAACACATGACATAGATTTTAGTTCATTTTATTTTGCCATAGGATGAGAAATGTCATTTCACTATAGTTTTATATGGACTTTGGCATTACTCTCTGCCAGCTGTTCCACAAATATATGACCACAGAAAATGCATTGGGTTTATAAGCCCATTTTGAACATGTGTGTGGTATGTTTATCTATTTTTCACAAAATTAAATGTTGGAAATAGAAGTATAGGACAGAGAAGAAAAGGGTAAGCAAACAGAATTTAGAACATAAGGTGAGCCAATAAGGAAAGAGCAGTATACAGACGGGGTGGAGACATACCTCTGAACTTCTTAGTTCAACAATCCTAAAAGATTCCATAAATAAATCTGATTAGAAAGTACAAGCACCACACCCCTCCTAACTATATATATCAACTCCAGGGTCGCACAACATTGGGGAGGGGGGCAAATCTGCCTGTTGACCATATGAATTGTCGACCAAATAACTGTCGATCAAATGAACTGTCGACCATGTGAAGGGGACCCATATATATATATATATATATATATATATATATATATATATCTATATATATCTATATATATATATATATATCTTTTTTAACTAAAACTTGAGTGCTGTAGCACTCCATGCAGGCAGGGTATATACTATAGCAATTGTTTGCTACAGTTTAAAACAGATTTTTTTTAAATTGAAAAAGCAGCAAACCAAAGACCAGGAAGGAACCAGACCACAAAATTTATAAGTTTTCGTTTGTTTAATAAAACATCACAAACTTCATCAGAATAAATACAAAAACTTGAAACCACCCTTTAAATACTTGTCATGCAAAAAAATCATCCAATGATAATTAGAAGTACTTTCAAGTATACTTCTTATGTTACATACCTTTTCATAAGTGAACAAAGGTTCATTACCCAGGACTTTCACCAGTTCAGAATGTCCAAGCAACACCTTTCCAATTTTCCTTAATAACACGCCTAGGTGAAAGTCCTGGGTAATGAACCTTTGTTCACTTATAAAAAGGTATGTAACATAAGAAGTATACTTGAAAGTACTTCTAAGACATCACACAATGGGGTAAATGACCCTGTTGGGACTTTTGCTTGTGGTCATTGCAGGCAATGTAGATACATAGCCAATTCAGGTTCTGTTGAGTTGAAACATTTTAAGAAAGTTATTTGGGCAAAGGACAGGTTTACATGTGATCTGTGGGCATTGTTTATCTTGCAGTATGTAATTCTTGCACCAGTTTTTATGTTGGCAACACCATCAGGTCACTAAGTAGAAGGTTCTATGAACATGTGTTGGCAGTGAGAAACAAAGACAGGAATAATGCACTGGCACGGCATGTTTTATTATGTACTATACAGAAAATGCCCAATAGCAACCAGAATACCTCTGCAAACACAGTGAAGGCAAACAAAAATCCAGAAAAAATGCTGCACAACAAAGGTGTGCCTATTTAATAAAATACAATAAATCTAAAATACATAATATATATCTAGAAAACATTCTATCTTCATATTCATAATGTAGAGCTTCTAAAAATATATAGAACTTCTAAAAAATATATCAATTTTAATGCATTGTTTTAATAAAATTCTTAAAAACATATAAATATAGATATTTCATAGCAAACATTGCATAAAAATATATTAATATATTAATATATTAAAAACATAAACCCATAGCCATCTATTTTCTAGAGATATATTATGTATTTTAGATTTATTGTATTTTATTAAATAGGCACACCTTTGTTGTGTTATACACACTTAGCTTTAAGCAATGCTTTCTGATCTATAAGAGAGAATACAGCTTTAATGGTAAATGGGTTATTGAGTCACATGATTATTTTAGTTAAGTATATATAGGTGTGGTTTACCTTTGTTAGTATACACCTGAGGAAGCAATATGTGAAAGCGCTTGTGTGACAATAAAGAAGACTTCTTATACTTTTATTCTTCGATTCAAGTCTGCTTTTTTACCTTTATTGAAGACTGAAGACTGCTTTTTTACTTTGATTTGGACACTGGAGCCTAACCTCAGCATTTTTTCTGGATTTATGTTTTATTATGTAACAATTTTAAGAAATTTACATTCTTTGTTTTAGACAAAGTAGTTTGTGGTCCTTTGGTGGGTAATTTTAAAGCCTTATTAGAATGTAGGGAAACTAAATGAAAGATAGCTTTAAGAGCAGATTACCCTCCAGAACTAAATGAAACTATTAACATCACGTGTTTTCTTCAGTTGCAAAGGCTTTGATGTAGTGAGCCAAGCTGTTCACAAAAATGGGCTTTATTTGATGAAACACTGTGTAGTAGTTTGTTATTGTTGACTGTTATATATATAATTTTCATGCTTTTATACATATGCAATGTTTAAAAATTTTGTAGTGTATTTTTAAATGTTCATGACATCACAGTGGCTATTTAAATAATTTATTTGAAGCATTTTGTCATTGGATGATTTTTGCACATGACAAGTATTTAAAGGGTGGTTTCAAGTTTTTGTATTTATTCTGATGAAGTTTGTGGTGTTTTATTATACAAACGAAAGCTTATAAGTTTTGTGGTCCAGTTCCTTCCTGGTCTTTGGTTTGCTGCTTTCTCATTTTTACTTTGTTCTTTGGAGTTGTTTAGCAGTTTTTGGTTGAATTTTTTTTAAACTAAAACATGAGCTTTGTAGCACTCTGTGCAGGCAGGGTATTAACTGTAGCAACTGTTTGCTATCTTTATAGCAAGCAGTTGACTACAGGTTAAAAGAAGAAATTATTTTTTTAATAAAATATGTTGAAGAAGGGTTGGTAGCAGGACACAGAAATGAGACCTGAATGGCTAGGGGTGCTTCTTGTGCATCTGGCCACCTGGTTGGTGAGCCAGCAGAAGGAACATGCTTTTTTTCCTTTTTAATGGAAGAGCTGTGGGGGGGGGGGTGTGGATTTAACTGTAGTGATTGGCTTATTACAGTGAAGTGTTTCATGTTATTTATTTATTTTTTTTTTTGCTGTTCACTGGAACTCAGTGGGTGTAACAATTGTTCATTGTACCAGCCCAGGGTGCTGTGTGCCAGCTACACTTCTGTTGGCAACTGTCGGTGGGTGACAGGCTTTGCCAGTGGGATTGATGTAGGTTGCTCTGTTCCTGCATATAACAGGAAAAGCAATGAGGAGAAAGAGATCAATAAACAAAATTAATGAATTTAAGAGAAAGAATTGTAGCAAAGAGGTTGGAGGAGAAGAAATACATACACAATCAAAAGTGAATTCTTAGTGTTCATACTGATACACATAAACAGAAGACACTTTAAATAGCACTACTTAAACAGGAATGTTGTCAACCTCTTTGTCTAAATATACCATATGTAGGGGGTCTAAGCCAAACAGCATCCTCAAATGTAGTCTGACATAAATCAGTGGCCAGTGTTTTGATGATGATAAAAGTAAGCATGCACATAATAAGTATGTTGCCCACACAATACATATGACTATCAGAGATGATTGACAAAGGACAGATAATTCTATTGTGTATTGTAAAAGGCCCAGCAAAGTCGTACTTCTAGGTGTAACTGAGTACAACATATGTATTTCTGCATTGATATTACTAAAAAAACAGATAAAACAGTTGTCCAGGATAACAGAAGATGTTTGGTGGATTGAACTCACAGCAATACTAACAATGTTAGAATACATAGACTTAACATGATGATCCACGTTTCCACCCATATAGGAGGTTGTATGTAGAAGTGCACTTCTAATATTGTACACTGTTATTAATACCCTTAAGCTACACATGTACTGACACGTGGTACTGTGGTATAAAAGTTATACATCATTATTTTTAATGAGTACTAATGTTACTGTTAAAATAGAGATATTTTTATGATAGCATCTACTCTGCCTGCAAATTTCTTATAGGACCATTCATAGAAGGTTCCTAGGTAAACAGTCATAGAGCCTTTTTAAGCCTAGCCAATTCCTGCCCAAATTGTCCCAATTACCAATACCAACAGACGGGAACAGCTTTGGTATAAGTCTCTGTTACATGCTACTGTGCATCTGTCTGCTCCTTTTGATCTTTGCAGAGGCTGGAGATATAAAAGGATATAATGAAAGTTTGGATGGTGGCATGTAGCAACAGGGTTAGTGAAAAGATTTTATACTTACAGAATAGAGGTGGTGACTGTGCCTTAACTTCATCCTCCCATCAGTGATGGAGAGCAGGTTTGCGTCAACTGATGACACTGCAGTGGTAATTTTACTGTTACCCCATGAGTGGGATCTTACACACTAACATTTTATTATGTCTCATATTAGAAAAGCATTCCATCCTTAACTCAAAATACATATTCATGTCTAATACTGGAGTGCCACCACATTCAACAAAAGCATTGACAGTACCGGCTATATGTTTCATTAATTTAATGTATATCTTTACAAATATTACAAATATTAGAACAGTTATATAATTTCTTGCAAAGTCATTTTTCATAAGTACTCTTGAGCAGTTTTACAAACTGCATATGTTGCTACATTCTTTGTACATACACGTGTGTGTGTGTGTGTGTGTGTGTGTGCGCACGTGTGTGTGTGTGTGTGTGTGTGTGTGTGTGTGTGTGTGTGTGTGTGTGTGTGTGTGTGTGTGTGTGTGTGTGTGTGTATATATACCTATATGTGTATGTATATAAAATGAGACCAAGAAAGAGGGAAAGAGTATTTCAATTGGAATTACTCCCCAGTTCAGTCTTTAAACATGAGGCTTGAACTTTAGTTTGTATCAACAAACCTAATTTTATTTTTTACAGAAATGAACTAGAAGTACGTTGCATTCAGCCAACATAAAATGAACAGTGAAAAAAATAACACAGTTACAAGAAAATAAAACAAAACTCAACTTAAGTCTTTAGCCAAAAATAAAACAGATGTTAAATCAAACAGTAAGTTATTCATTAGGCATGCGGTTGATAGCCTTCTTTCTCTGTACCTACACTATAATAAATCCTAGTAGCATTCCAGTGTGTTTGCAGTACTCATTCTTAATTGGGCTTCTCCTTTTCTTTAGAAATCCGATACAAATTGGGACATCTCTTCCACTGCAGAACTTCCAGCCATAGGAACTTTCTCTGCCTCTTCTCAACTTTGCCTTCTTCCTTTACAAAGAACTTCATGGAGATGGGTCATATTATAAGCACAAAAAGACTAAACCATGAATGCTCACATGAGCGAAAATGCCAGTAATCGAACTTGCTAATGTGGGGGGGGCTACACCCCTCACCCCCCCCCGCTAACTATATATTCTAACTCCGAGGTCACACTACAGTGAGGAAAGGGCAAATATCCCACTCCTCACTGTAACACGACCCCACAATCACACTTTCAATTCCCGGCATTTTCGCTCATGTGAGTGTTCGCGGTTTAGTCTTTTTGTGCTTATAATATCGACCCATGGAGACTATGAAGCCCCTGCACTGGCCCAGTAATCAAGGAGCCTCAATCCTCACCACTAACACCAGTGAGGGACGTGCACATTGGGAGGATGACAAGTACACACACAGTAAAGTACAATTTCCCTTAAGAGCACATAGAGATCACAGTCAGTCTGGGGCTGGTTTCTCCCTCTTTCTCCAGATCCCCAGTAAGACTCCCCACTGGCACAGCTATAGAGTTAAGATCTTAGGCAAGTGGTCAAGCCAAAACCTCCAGCACCCTCTCTGTCCAACCAGTGCTTCATGTCCCTGCCAAAGTAGCTGACACACACACACACACACACACACACACACACACACACACACACACACACACTTTGAGATTTGACTTATATACAAACACACAGACACTCCTGGGGAAGGCTGACATGGGTTCATTAACTATGCCCCGTTCTGCCCAGACCATAAGGTAGTGCCAGCTGCCACCAACCAGTCTTATCAGCTACTATAAGGCCCTTCCCAAGGGGTGACCAATTCTACTGTGTAATGTTACTATTATCCAAATGGTAAGTGTGTCAAAGACTTAAAGACTATTTAGGAATGGTCTGTACATTGTTAACAAATACATATGCAAGTACTCTAAGAGCTTAAATATCTCTAACAAACCAGCCACAATTAAAAGGTTTAAATATATTTAATAAATAATAAAATAACAAGACAATGTTCAATAGCTCAATACAGTGACAACAGAGTTCAGAATTATAGCAAATGTTTTAAAACAACATGCAGGACAGACTCACATAAACACAAAAAACATCTAAACTAATCTGGCTATATTCCTATCTGTTTCTAAGAGAAATCACTGAAAACTAGTACTTACTATTAGCAAGGCAAATACAAGTGCTGAATGGATGTTTCTAGATCCAGAGACAAATACAAAATGCACAGACTTTCTCTCTGAGATAGTTCTTGAATTAATAATACACATTACTGTTGGGTTAGCTAGATGACACCACTTTTTGACACCTGCATCTAGTTCCCAGGCTAAACAGATGCCAACAGAATTTAACATGTCTCTATGAAAAATACTTATCTCTCAGAAGCTGACACTTATCTCTTAGAAGCTTGCCTGAAACTGGAAGTCGTAAAACAATTAACACTTTTACATTTTAAACCTAGTAATTATTTCTGTCTTAAGACAATAGAAAGAAACTCTAGCTGTAGACATTCTGTCTTCTTGCTGAAACTGAGAGATACAATCATAAACAATTTCAGCTTATTTCAGCTTATTTCGCAAGTTAACTCTGTATATTTTAGCTTCTTACTATCAAAACATACATTTTCATAGGCATATAGTTTATGCACATTTCTGCTCTTTTCCATCAAGGTACACTGTGGTTACATTCTTGAAGCTCAGTACAGAACATACAGTTTTCTTACATTTGTAAGACAAGCATACAAATCATATTACTATTTACAAATAACATAGGATTATTTACAAAATTCTAGCTAGCTGAGCTGACAGCTTCACAGAGACTACAGGTAATCTTCTGTCAACCTAGAGTAGAGAGAATCTGATTTCTTCCACAGGTACTCACATTATATCCAAAAGATGCACCTGTTCCTCATCTGCTACTAAGAGATTCTGCCTGACTGTTCTGTATTTCTTTTTCATGCTATACCCTCAACTGTAGCAGACACAACTGAATATTTATTAGTACATTCTCCAGGCTGAGCAGTAACATACTGGTTGACAGAAACAGATGGTTGACGTGTAATATCTACAACCCCCTGGTTGGAGATATGCCCTTTTACTGGTGATTGTGTGATCCTGGACTTAGTGTGTGTGTATGTGTGTGTATATATATATATATATATATATAAACATTAGCTGGGGGCATGTGGGGTGAAAATACTTGCTTTTGGTTTCACCCATTGTGAGGTTAATCCTCAGAGTATGAGCAGTATGTATTGATATTCCGTTTTACATCATTATGGACGTTCATTTGGCATTGTTTTATATGTTAATTCATTGCCTATTGATTATCGTAAAATTGAATTTTCTCATTTACTTGAACCACACACATTTATGTGTCTAACAAGATGTCATCATGCTGTCCATTTAACACTGGTGCAAATTTTAGGTCATATTGCAAAACCTCCAGTTCTGACATAATTATATTAGTAAGGGATAAACCAATTACAAGTGTACTTACATTTGATAAGCAGTTATTTTCCATCTGTTGTATAACTCTGTAGGATTATGTTATATAACTTTAAGAATCTCTTTTCTCTTTCTTCTAATGCTCATGAAGTCCCACCCATTTCTTCCTTCATTCTCCTATGGTCGATGCAGAATACTTAGAAACAAATGTGCAATGTTTCCTTTTGGACTTGGATTTCCCTGTTGCATATCTTCTTCATAAGACACATTGCTTCTTGTACCACTAACTTCTGTAAAAATGTGCTCAACAATAAAGTAGTTAGAAGGCACAAAATGGTTGGTTAAGAAAATGATAGTGGGCATGATGCTACTTTAATTAAGAATTTTAAATATTCATTTAATGACATGAATGGAATGACTATTCTAAATACATTAATAAAAGTGGATGAGACATGTACAGAGCTACATGATAGAAAAGAGTATAGAGGGGCAGTTTGTTGAGCTGATGATGAGCAGATATATTATTGACATAAAACTTGTAGTCCTTCAGAAACTTTTTGAATGATTTGACCTGAGAAAGAAATACATTCTCATTTGCTGTTCTAATAATGTTTTGAAACATCCTGATTACGTGAGTTACTTTCTTCCTTTTATTAATTAGACACATCTGAGTCTGTCTTTTTAGTTTGCAAGAAAGATCTGTTGCAAAGGCTGAGGCTCATCAACAAACATAAAAGACACCCCCCCGGATTCAATAAACTTCAGGTAGGTTCCTCACAGAGCCTATCTGGAGTATTTTCATGTACAAGATATTGCTCATCTTGTGGCATCTTGCAGCACTGCGTCATGAATATTAATGATGCGCAGCATCCATAAGCAAGGTTTTGCTGGCAGCAAAACCTGTAATATGAATGCGAATTGTACTTCCCAACCTTTTATTGCAAGAAATCTGGACAAAGACTAAAACAATAGGAGGAGAAAGGCCCCCAAAACAGAGGCAGATTTCCGGGTCTATATTAGATCACCAAATGATTAGGTAAGCAAATGGTGATTAATCGACCCCATATAAGTGAAAACTTACAAAACCAAACTGTCAGAACAGCGATTTTTTTCCAAGGGAAAAAAAATCACTGTTCCAACAAAAAAAAAAAAAAAGAAAGTGCATTAAAACATGAGATTAAGTGGGGGGCTTAGACCCCCACTTAAATATACCAACTCCAAGACCGCACTACAGTGCCGAAAACAGCAAAGCACAGAGGCGGCCAAGCAAAGTCTTTCCCAGGGAAAGAATTCGCTTACATGCTGCTTCGATATTTTGCAGTTTCGGTTTTGTCAGTTCGACCAAGACGCATTCAAAAACATGCATCTTCGGTCTGCTGATAGGAACCCAGATTTACCATATTGTTTTTATAAACTTAGAAAGTAAGTAGAATAATAGGATTTGTGTTAGCATGTATTTTCTGTAGGATATGAAGTACAAAACTGAAATGTGTATTATTATGTACTGACTTCAGTCTTCAGTGATTTTCCAGAAAACCACATATTTTACAAGGAACAGCCCAAAAATCTGATGCAAACATATGGATATTCTGCACAATTCTGGACAGTTTGGTGGTAAGATGCAGATAGCATTCCTGTACAAGGTTGCCAGGTGTGAAACAGGATTATAGGACAGCACTGCAATTGCTTTTCCCCCTACTTGAGTTTCTTCATTAAAACTTCTTTGGGGCATTGCCATAGATTGCTTTTCTGCATTTCAGCTATGTTTCAATTTTTATTTATTTATTTATTTATTTATTTATTTATTTGTTTTTTGAGAGCAGTGTTTGTATGATGTGCCACTTAGCACAGACATGTTTGGCAGTGCTCAACTGGTTTACGCAAATCATAGCAGTGCACAGACTGGAGGAATGGACTACCCAGGTAGCAGACAGGATGCAGACATCTACAAACATAAACCGGATATACTCAATAATACTATTGGCCATCATGCAAATATGGTAAGTAGCAGACTACCCAGTTCATAACAGACTATGTACTAACAGTATTGCATATTTGAGAAGTGTGGTTTTTGAACCCACAACCAACTTCTCAAATATGCAATACTGTTAGGTTTTCATCATTATTGGAATCTAACATCAGACCTCTATACCAGTGGCACAAATGGTCTTCTGTAAACTGTAATCAGTATAATTGGAACATACATATGTGTAGTAAATGCACACATCAAGGACTGGTGGCTGCAATCTGTACTATAGTGTGCTATAGTCTGTTATGAACTGGGTAGTCTGCTATGAACTGGATAGTCTTAAATGTAATGAAGAAATTTGTTAGGAGTTTGTAGTGTTAAAATTAAAGGTAATATAATAGAGTCAAATAATTGTATCAATGCTTTGCATGTCAGATATGAAGTTACACATGCTCTCCATCCTGGTTCAGAATATCCATAGGAGATGCAGAAATCGAGCACTGCAGCCAGTGCAGCAGTGAGGTGACAGTGATGACAGTCCACTGGGTGAGGACTCAATTCTTAATGTCACCCAGCTTGACATGAATGGTGGATGAGACCTCGATTTCCCCACCCTCTCTCCAACCATGGTGTTAACCCATCTCTTGTGTCATTCACTGTCCCTGTTTCATTTTGTCTGTCTTGTCTGTCTGCAATTGCATCCTCACCTAACCATCTTACCTCATCCAGACATTCCTACATCTACTCCCCAATATTCCTCACTCTCTCAAAAAACAAATAAAAATAAAAAGGGCACCTGTTCCACAAATAAAACATCTTCCTATACATAGCTCTCCATTATGTACATGTGTTTTCATGACACACTTGATTCGGTCCCATTGGCTATATAACATGACTGCATTGTGGTCACCCTTCTCTTTGGAGGTGACAGTCCAAATTCAACTAATGTTTTGCATATATAATCATGCTTTACTGTTTAAGAAATGGATGGCTATGGTTCTTTCCTACAATACTCCTGCACATTCCTGCTCTCCTTTCACTTTGTTGTTCCTCCTGCTTGCTCCCCATTTCACCACTTTCCTATCTTTCCCATATTTTTTCTTTAAAGAATTATTGTGTGAAGGTGCACATTACACACCAACGTGAAGAAACTATGAACAGCAGCAGTACAAGTAAATCACGTAAATATATTTAAAGTATCATACACACTTTTAAAATTATTACTTACACTTATAGTAGAACCCAGTAACATCTGCCTCCAACAACAACGCATTAACATGTCCTGCCACAGAGTCATTTAGGTAGCAGATCTATTTTATACAATCAGTAGTAACCTGACACAGTTTTGCAAGGATTTCCCTTTGTACTCCCCATGCTTTTTCCCCATATCATCAATGTCATATCTTGCCCATTAAATTTGGATGAAGCATCATTGTGCAATCCTCAGTGCTGTTTTATAAAGCATTATTGCATGATACCTATTTGGTTTTATAAAGCATTAGGGCGAGATGGTGAGTGATGGTGCACTTTGTCAACATTATTAAGCAAAAGTAATACAAATGTAGTTCAGGTGTATTAGCTACAGCTGTATTCAGAAACAGTACCATCTGGCCCCAAAAAGGAACATATTACTGCATTAAGTGATTTAATACCTGCAGCCAGAGATTCAGTTAAGTAGTAGGCGTATGCAATAGCAGTTATGTCTGCCATTTACTATTCAGTCTCTAAATACACCTGCTAAACAACTGAGGCTGTAGCCCCATCTGTTAATGCATTGATCCAATCAATTTTGGGGTCAGATAGTACTGGCTTCAAATTCAGGTGTATGTAACAGTTTCAGATACTTTTACTTGTAAATGTAAATTCTGAAGTGTGATATTTGGTATGGAGTCCTAAAATATGGCTAAATGCTGGTTTCCAATACAACTGTATATAATACTTACAACTGCTTTTTGCCATAGCCACATGTTAGTGCATGATGCACACCATTGCTCAATTATGCTTTAAGAAATAAATGGGAAATAGGAAAGTTGTGAAATGGGGAGCAAGCAAGGGAAAGAGCAAAGTGAAAGGAGAGCAGGAATGTGCAGGAGGGATGTAGGAGAGAACCATAGCTAGCTAGCCATTTCTTCTACAGTAAAAAATGTTCAGATGTGCAGAATATTAGCTGAATTTGCAGTGTCAACCCCAGAGAGAGGGGTGACCACAACACAATCATGTTGTATAGCCAGTTGAACTGAATCAAGTGTGTCAAGATGACACATGCAAAATGAAGAGCTATGTATGGGATGACATTTTTTTTAGGACATGTGCCCTTTTTTCTGAGGGAGAGAGAGGAATGCTGAGGCAGGAATATAGGTATATATAGGTCAAGTACATTGGGTAGGTAACTAAGCAATCACAGACAGACAGGACATACAAGAAAAGACACAGGGGCATGAAGTTCACAAGAAGTGTGTGAACACCATGTTTGGGATGAGGGTGGGGACATCACAAACCCATGGACATCAAACTTAGTGACAGTGAGAATCGAGTCATCATCCACTGGACAGTCATCACTGTCACCTCACTCCACTCATGGCCGCACTGCCTGATGTCTGAATCTCCTTGTGTTATTCAATACAATGATGGAGAGCAGTGTCTGCATCCGGTGTAGGGATGCGCTGACTGTGTGGTGCACAATCTTACACACCAATACTGGAAATTCATTGAGGTGATAAAATCATCACCTCTGCCACTGCTCCTAGAGAAAACTACTGACCTATCCTGTGAGGCAGAACTGCCTGATGGGCCAAGTAGTGCAGGGGCAGGAGAAAGGGTGCTACCAGGTTGCATCCCAGATGTGATGGACCTTGGTGCCATAGCCTGTGGAGTGGGGATAGGTGGATCCTGTGGGGCAGTTCTACCCCACTGTGCGGTGGGGAAAAAAATAAAAACATTAAAAAAAAAAAGAGCAAGAAGATAAAGGTTGGGGATGAGAGAAAAACAAGGGAGAACATTAGCAACTTCATATGTGACATACAATACAGTGATACAATTATTTGACTCTATTCTGTTAACTTTGTTTTTAAGACTACCAACTCCTAACAAATACCTTTTTACTGTAAGGACTACCCAGCTCATAACAGATGCACACTATACTACAGATTGCAGCGAGCAATCCTTGATGTGTGCATGTATTCTACATATGCATGTTCCACTTATACTGATTACAGTTTACAGCAGGGCATTGGTGCCACTGCTTTAGAGCTCTGACATTACATTGCAGTATTGATGAAAACTTAACAGCACTGTGCATATGGGAAGTGTGTTTTTTAAACCCACAACCTCTGACTACTCTGTAATATTGAACTGTTGTTTTGGCCTCCAGACTATTGCATGTGTACTTTCCTGTTATAGTTGAGAGATGAATTCTCAGTTTGATACAACTTTATAATAAACCAATAAAGGTGTCTTTATTTTTAGTGCTAAAATAACAGAACTGTTTGGATGCATACATACCGCAAGCTTCTCACATCCATGCCAATCTAGAGGCATTGGTTCACGTGTTCAGTTCTAAGTCTATAATGGCTGCAGAAAAAAAACAGAACAGAACAGAATATCATTATGGATACCAATCCTGACTATATCCAGCTTTTGGCTTGTACACATAGTCTCTGTACGAAAGCGCTAAACCACATTTGTTTGTTTTATATTAAAAGTGTTTTGGAGTTTTTTAAGTTTATTTTGTTTTTTCTTTTGCCTGCTATTGGACTGCCAAGTGCCAGGGTGTTTCTGCTGTTTATAGTCTCTGTAAGTGATACTTATACATCTGTGGGGTGGCTCCAGTCCTACATTCCTTTACCCATTGGTAGTGGATATCCCTCTTCCTCATCTGGAGGTCTCTGTAATGATTCCTGCATTGTTTACCAGGGAACACTGGTAGCACAAGTCAGAGCCCGGGCAAGACTATCCCATGCATCTGCCTTGTAATCCAAGCCAAGATAGTCCCTCTGCAAAAGCCTTCCCATATTCATTCACTAGGAGTCCAGCAAACACTTTTACTCCTGGACACCCTATCTTTGAGCATGGAATCTCAAAACTCTTCCAAGAACACCTGCTATGCCTACCATAGATCAAAACCAATGTAGAATGATGTTTTCCTGCCAATTGCAGGCATTGCACTTAATGGCAGTGCACACTGATTTTGCAACATTTGAAAGTGTTGCACATTGCTTACCATCTCTCAAACACAGTGCTTGAGGGTACATACTGCCAGGCAACGTGTTTGCGTGATGACCTATAATATTAATTGAATACATCTGGTTTATGTCTGTGGCTGTCTGGGTCCTGTATGCTACCTGGTGGTCCATTTGTCCAGTTTGTGCACTGCCAGTCTAAATGTAAATGAGAAGAGCATACTCAAAGCCATTGGTGCTAAGTGGTGCATTGCATAAGCAGCGGCCCCTAAAAAGTTAACAAAATTAAATAAATGAAAAATAGTTGAAATGAAATTAGAAAAATCAGTCTATGACATACAATTTAAAAAATGTTAGCACACATGAGATATATCTATATAGGTCTGGATCCCAACTCTCACTCCAATGCACCTTCAGCAAAGAAATGAATTAATTTCTCACACAACCAAGTCCAACTGAATGTACACTATATGAAGGCATAACCTGTTATTTGTAAATGTATTATATTTAATATATTTGAATGTAGTGCACTTAGTAATCACACAGCTTTTTATGATTATTCCTTGCAAATATACAGCTCTGTCTTACATTTCTGTGTTTCTTGGTCATTCATCAGTTATCTGACCAGTACTCAGAGACATCCAGTGTGTAAGCCAGTCTATATTATTTACTATAAATAATGTGTGATTATTTACTTTATAATGTGTGAGGATATTAACTGGGAATACTATGATATACAGTCGCCATCAAATGAAGGCCAGGATGGATGGCACAAACAAGCATAGACTGCTCTTTTCAGGGGGAGCAAAGGTGAGTTCCTTTTATAGCACATGCAAGGGTACACTATTCTGTCGTGGGGGATAGACCCAGAATAAGCTACTGTTATGGCACAAACAAGAATATGTTGCTCTTGTTACTCTCCTTGTTTTGCATCATGCGTGTTTGATCTTGCGAGGGGTGTGAAGTCGGAAACTGTAATGTGTTTCATTACTTCCTAACTTTTCTCTGTTTTGATTTCCCATTACAAATGCATGGTGCTAAACTGAGGACATGCAGTAATCATCATTACTTTGAGGCGGTATCAGTGTGTGAATCTTTGAAGCCTGAGGCCTACCACTTGTTAATGGACACATACAGGTCAAATAACTCTCTACTGTGACATGTTACATTAATTTGTGTACAAATCTCCCAACTTTTACTTGCTGTACCAAGTGATGTAATGCAAGGACATATCATAGCATTATTATTCAATAACAGTACATGTTCAGAACTTACCTTGTAAATGCAGTAGTTGCCACAGTGCTAGTTCAGGGTTGACTGGGTTGCAAGCAGTAGACAGCCAGTACATGGGAAGGTAAAGGCTTTGGCTCTAAGTTGAGGCCAGCAGAGGTTGCAGAGTTCCTGTATTGTGTCCCTGTCCATGCTAGCACTCTACAATGTCCATGTCCTGTATGTTGTGATAAGTTAAATGTGACCTGAAAACTCTTCTCTGTCTCAGCCTAGGCCTATTGGCAGCAGCAGCAGCATTGCCTGCAGCCTGTAGTACATACAAATCGAGTTAAGCAGCAGCAGTTCCTAACATTCTGTCTGTGTAGACTTTCTGTACCTGTGCTCCACTAGTTTTGAAATCCACAGAAAAAAACAGCATGGAGTCTACATGGTTGCTTTATAACTTGTTGAATAGCAATTTAGCTGCTTATGTTGTAATTAGCATTTCTGAAACACAAGCTAAGACAGATGTAAGCCATTAATAATCTACTCCATTGTAAAAAGGCAAGTGTGTAGCTAGGCAAACTGATGGTGAGAACACATGCTATGTATTTGCAGGACTTCACAAAAACAAATTTGCTCCAAAGATATCTTTACAGAGGAGTATTGAACTCCAAGAGGTATGCTCCCATTTTGTTACCTACATAATGCATATGCTGGAATATATTGATGAATAATGTGAAGCAAAGGCTTTTATTATGTTATCTGTATACCATTTCAGAGGTACACATGATTGACAATACATGAAAATAGAAAGTTGTGTAATACATATGTACAAATATTTCAGTGGCAGGTCATTTGAAAGTACTTTTAGCATTTCAAAGATGTTTTATTAGCAAAATGGTTCATATTCCTGTTCTTTTGTGGTGGGGAGAGCAAAGAAAAGTTACTGTTATGTCACAATCTAGAATTAACTGTTCTTTTGGGGGAGCACAGTTGAGTTACTGCTATGGCACATACAAAGATATGCTGTTCTTGCTACTCTCCTTGTTTTGCATCCTACCTGTTGTTAGTATTTCACATCTGTAGACTGTTTTATGTTTTTCCAGTTTATACTACTGACTGCCTACCTTTACTGTTTTATCTGGAAAAACTTACTTTGTAGTTATGTAATACTTATGTGTATTATCATTCTGCTGTTTTTTAGGACACAAACAATGTTAGTGAGGTGAAGACCCCCCTTCAGTGAAGCAGAGAACAATATTATTGTTGATGCTGTCTGTCAACATGGGGCATTTCTGCTGGGAAGGGGGTCGGTCCAATATGCAAGAAATGTTACGAATATGGCAGTAGATTGTTGCCAATGTCAATTCTTTGGATGACCACAGCCAGACATATGAACAGTTGCACCACAGGGCCACTGACATGCTTACCACTAAACAGAGGCAAGCAGCTGCTATTGCCTGAGACCAAAGGGTAACCAAGAGAGGGCCTGCTACAGAACCACCTCTTACCTCCAATGAAGAGTTGCTGGAGAATATCCAGCATGAAAGCTCACAGCCAAGTGGACCACAGCATGTCATTGACATGGGTGCCACTCCTTCTGAGTCCCAGGAGAAGCTGCCAGGTAGGCTTTGTTATATGACTGGTTGAATATGGTTGTATAGTAAAACAAGTAAAATAAAAGTTATTTCTGTGTCACAAGTCTTTTTTTTTGGGGGGGGGCTTGAAGATTGATACAGTGATAAGCTCAGTTTGAAGTTGTCAGACACATTCTTGTTGAATGTACAGTTAATGCAGATATAGAGGTATACATGTATTACACCATCCTGCTGTTGTGTGATGATGTTGTCCTTACCTCTTGCTTAACTTATTCCGGGATGTCAGGAATTGAGCAACATATGCCTCCTGTAGATGGTAAGCCAAATAAATTTATGTCAGTACTGTACAGCGATTTAAAGAAATAGCATAATGTGTCATTTTAGCCCTGTTGTGTGTATTCCTTTATTGTCTGTAATTGTGGTAGCACTGTTAGTTTAGCATGTATTGCACCATAATAGTGCAAGTATTAATGTATGCCTGTGTTTCTTCCTTTTTATCACAGGTGATTATGACAGTGGGAGTGTGGGCCCTGTGCCACCTGATGTGAGTGTCTCATCAGACACCATTAATAATGGTGGTGAAACTGAGGCACAGTCGGAGGGGGGTGCAGAAGTTGAATCTAACACAGAGGTTGACATTCAGCCACCCCCTTCATTTTCCTTGGACACAGCCAGTAGCCCTACATCTACCCAGTCCACTGAGCCCACAGATATTGAATAGGTGGAGGGAAAGGGCATTAATCAGGGAAGTGTGGCTCCTGCACCTTCAGTGCCTGTTGAGTCTGGCCGTAGCCAAAGTGTTGGCAAGTTTCCAGGCAGGAGGGATGATAGGGGTGCTCGGAGGAGGCCAGCTGCCCCTCCTCCACCTTGTGCAGGTGTCTTTTTTCTTGTCAATAAACTTATATTTAGGGCTGTCATGGAGGCACAGGTATTTTCAGAAAGGCATTCCAGACAAATGCTCAGAGTTGTAGATGTAGCACATGCTGACATGCATGACTGCCTCCACCTTGTTACTGATTCACTGGATCAGATGAATGAAACATTGGAAAGAGGGGTGCTTGTGATGGACCAAGGGGTGTCTGTCATGGAATGAGCAGTGTCTGTGATGGAACATCTGCTGGGAGGGAAACGGTACCCTCGTGGGTGTAGGTCAGCCACAACATCTGCTGATAGCCAACATGGCCATGACCGATCATGATCCCATAGTGGCAGTTCTTCCATTAGTCCATTGATGAGTGTGCTGTCTACAACCAGGCATGGCAGACCATGATGTCATGGTTCAGGGCATTCTTGTAAAGGGAGTACATCCAGCAGACATCAGTCACTTTCAGGTAGCAGCAGTGCAAGCATAGCCAATTCTCATGGTCGGAGGTGACAAGAATGAAATGCCAACTATACCATGCATGGCTCACACCTGTCTGACATACCAAGACATAGAGCTAGCACTGAGCTTGGCTGTGTTCATGCAGACTCTCACACACCACTTTCACATGGAGGGCCCCTACAGACACATACACACAACAGTTACATGGTGCAGCCTGCCTGCTTGCCTTTCTTACTCACACACACACTCACCAACCTTTTGTGTCAGCCTAGGCCTCCTGCCCCCCCACACACACCACCCTGTGCAAGTGATGATAACTGTACCATATCCCTGTTTTCTCTCTTTTGGATTCAGTGATACAAAAGCTTTGTGTCTGATGCATAGGGTGCATAGTGACATTAGTGCCTAGTATATCTGCATTTGTGTTGTAGAACTGATAATTGTACCTGTCACTTATATTTGCCTTGCAAAATTATACAGTGGATAACATCATCATGTCAGTACTTTCTAGTGTATTCTCTAGTAAGGGTTGTGAAGTCAGGAACTGCAAGATGCCTCATTACTTTCTAACTTTTTTCTTTAGAGTTTTCCAGTACATACATATGTTGCTCATCATAAGACACGCCATCACATTCAGATTTCAGGATTGTATGACAGCACTGTAATCAAACTCGTCAGAACAGTAATACAATATAATACTCTATTTTGCATAAACCTCACCAGAGACATGCAACAGCTGGACAGACCATGGGGTTTTCTCATCAAGATAAAGCAGTACCTACTAACCATGCCATGATGTACGTGGATAGATTAAAAGACATGTCACAGTCATCTGTCTGGTATCATATTAAATTGTAACTGTTATTCTAAACATTTTAGTTTTGGTTTAAGCACTTGGGCTGCAGGCCAGTTGTTTTACATTAAGAAGGTCTGTAGTCTGCACTCTTGTGTCAGGAGAGGGTAGCCTCTGTTCTTCTAAGCTGAGAATTGCTGGTTGAAGGCCTATTGTGCCTATTGTTCTAAGTGTTTTTATGCTGGCTAAAGCACTTGTGTTCCAAACCAGTTATTTTCCATTAGGAAAATTTGTGTTCTAAACTCTTTTGGCAGGAAAGGATAGTCTACACCCTTTTAAGCTGGGAATTCCTGGTTGAAGACTTATTGTGTCTGTTATTCTAAGTGTCTTTATTCTAGTTTAAGCACTTGGGTTCCAGACCAGTTATTTCACACTAGGAAAGTTTGTAGTCTACACTCTTATGGGGGTATTCTAGTGAATTGCTGCTTTTCTGAAACTGTTTTTTTTTTTCCTGCACTATGAATTTATAGCACTGATGCATTTTATAGCATAGGCTGGATTCAGGCTTGCTGAATCTAGACTGTTTGGTATCATTTCAGCACTAAAACCAGCCATCTTACATTAAGAAGCCCCCCTGCACCCTTCTGACAGGAGTGTGCAGCCAAGGACCCATCTGAGTTGGAGATTGCTAGATTAAGGCTCAGTCTTGGGCTTTCCTTTTGGTTACTTTGTTAAAAACATTTAACTTTGCTTGTATTGAAGTGGCATGTTTGTGCAGGTTTGTGCTCAGGTTACTGGAGCTGCTCAGAGATTGTACTACTGCCCTGTGAGCAACTCAGTTGTTCATTGTGAAGCATTGATGCAGTTTTCTACCCCTATTCCTCCACAGAATAGCCAATGTTTGTTAGTCTTACAGCAAAACCTGGTCCATCTAGTCCACTCTCCCCTAGTTAGTGCAGTATATACCTGCCATAATGGGCAGACAATTTCCCACAATTTCTCCAGATAGACTGATTGTCATGGGCATCCCGAGGCAATGTAGCAATTGTCTCATGTATACTGACACCCAGCTACTTCTAAACCAAAGAAATACAACATGTGAGAGCTGTATCTATACTATGAATTTGGAATCAATTCTCTCACATAACAAATCAGATATCAAACAGGTTGTCAGCACACACACACTTCACCTCTTGCACATAATAAGCTCACTACATATAAGCTCACATAAGAGGAGGTACTCACTAGAAACCTACCTAAAGATCAGAGACCTCCCAAGTGCAAACCTACTGCACACACTGCAGACCCAGCAGAATCCACTACACATAATAATACAGACAACACTGTCTCAGCCAATAAGTCCCTAAGGCAGAATACCCCAAAACCAAATTCCTTGCTCATAGGTGACTCCATAGTGAAACACACAGATGTCCCCCTCATCAGGCTGGACAAGGAGAAGGTCCCAGTCTGCTGCCTGTCAGGTTCCAGGATCCATTAAATCATGCACGCACTCAAGTCTCATAACAACAAGTACCATTATGAATCTGTCATAGTCCATGCTGGAGTAAATGACTTGAGACATACCTCACTGGACTATATGAAGAGAGACATGACTGAGCTCTCAGATTATATGTCTCAGACAGGTATGTCCCTAGCCCTAAACAGCATTCTATCTTCACCCAGGATGATGCCTCAATATAAACAAAAATGACTGACTACAACAATTGGCTTAGCTTCTGGTGTTAATCCCGGGGGATCCAGTATCTGTCAGCCAGGAAAGATATGGTCAACAGACCATGCTGCTTTGCCAGAGATGGTCTTCACTTATCACCTCTTGGCTTTCTTTTACTGGCAAAGGTACTTACCTCCCCCATAGTGCTTGTTTTAGGTGTGGTCATAACAACAAAAATTCCCAATGTACAGAAATCTACTAGAGACAAACTCAAGGTTATACTGCTTAATGTTAGGAGTCTAAATCAGAAACTGCACTCACTGGAAGCACTCCTTAACTTGGAAGATGCCCTTGTCTGTGCAGTCACAGAGATATGGTTCAAGGACACAGAGGGCCCCCCAGCCATGCAAGGATACAATGCCTTCCACACGTTCATACATCAAAACAAGTATGAAAGAACCAAAGGCAGAGGTGTATCCGTCTTCATTAAAGACAAATTCAACTCAAAATTGGTCAAAAAGTACAACTCTCTAGAGGTACTCCAAGTCCAACTAACTGTAGGTTCAACCCCCTTCCCTATCATTCTTAGCTACAGGTCCCCCACCATGAACCACGAGAACCACTCTGCCTACCTGGACCTACTTGAGGCACTATACAGCCAAACACTTTGGTCATGAGTGATTTCAACTATCCTTACATTGATTGGGAGTCATATATGAGTACAAATATGCTTGCCTTAAGGTTTCTGGACTTTGTTAATACAAATTCTCTGGAACAGATAGCCTGCACCCCCACAAGGGGCTCAAATGACCTAGACTTAGTACTCACTAACACAGGGGATCTCTGCACTACCCACTGTGTGTTGCCCTCCCTGGTAAGGTCTGATCATTAAAGTCTCATTTGAAGTAACAATCATTCCTGACCCCCCCCCCCGACCAAAAAAATGGTGAAAATTTTCTCCAAATAAGCAATTGCATAAATAATTTCAACCCCCTACTATCACTGTCAACAATGAGTGCTTTACAGAGGTGTACACAAATGCCCTGTATAAACACCAGTACAAACGTACAGACTTAGCTGTACCTGAATGGATAAAAACAGGGTCCTCACAAAAAAACAAGCCACTCTGGTGGACATCAAGCATAAATAGATTATACAACAATAGCAAGAAACTAATGTCTAAGAACAAGAGGGAACTGACTCAGCAGAGGAAGGACACTCGCCACAGCTTGAACAAGCAAACTAGATATCTTGTAAAGTCCTCTAAAGCCAATTATGAAGGTAAACTAGCATCCCTAGCTAAGGATAATCACTTGGCATACTTTATGTCAGAAAATCTAAAAGGGAAGGCCGAGCTTTATGCTGAATTAGTAGTGGACATTACCATTCATATTGAACCTGAGGACATCACCAAGCTGCTAGCAGACAGATTTGGCAAAAACTTCTACCCCCTGTCCCCACTAGACATACCCCAAAGCATACCTGTCACCAGTCCTCTACCTAGTATCAACAAAGAGTAGGTCATAACCACACTCTCCATGACCAGAAACACAGCCTACTAAGTTGTGTAAAACAGGACCTAGTGGTACCACTTGGCACTCTCTTCAGCCACAGTCTAAGTACTGGCTTGTCCCAGCAGAGTGGAAAACAGCAACAGTAACTCCCTTGCACATCAGCCGACCCTGGGAACTATAGACCCATAAGCCTAACCAGCCTCATCTGTAAGACCATGGAGATTATCATCATGGACCTTATCAATAAAGACATAGGTGACCTTTAAACTCTTGACCTGACACAATTTGGCTTTGTTAAAGTTAGCTCATGCTTATTAAACCTGGTGGACTTCTTTGAGAACATCACCAAAGCCATTGATGAAGGCAAAACAGTACATATAGCCTATCTTGACTTAGCCAAAGCATTTGATGCAATTCCCCATGCAGACATCATTGCGAAACTCACCCAGCTGGGAATTAACCTATATGTCACTAGATGGGTAGCCAACTCACTCACCAACAGAATGCATAAAGTCATATTTGGGAATTAATTCTCCACCAGCAGACCAGTTATCAGTGGTGTATCAAAACAATCTGTGCTGGGCCCCTAACTGTTTGGAATCTATTTCTCAAAAGTCCAGGTGAAAATAGATCTCCTGTGGCTTACCAAGTTTGCCAATCACTGCAAACTGGGTGCAATCATTGAGTCCCCAACAATGTTGACATAATAGAAAAAGGGCTTACACAGACAAATGATTGGTGCCAAAGCCAATGACTTACACTTAATGAAAAAAATGCATTATCACCCCTTTCAGCAAAGGAGAAGTCCCTGCAAATTACATTAACAGGACGTCCCTTAGCTCAAACCCTGTGGTGAGATATTTGGGAACACAGATTGAAAGCAACCTTAATTTCAATCACCATCTGTCCACAGTGGTAAGGAGGGCCTTCTATGCTGCACATCTCATATGTAAGGGCATCACATCCAGAGCTAAGGATGTTATAACTCCCCTGTAGTCATCCCTCATCAGACCACTAATAGAGTACAGCTCTCCCTTCTGTATGTACCAGACACCTGCAGCAGAGGTTTCTCACCAAGAAAATTCAGGGCCTTCATCACATGACCAACATGGGCAGGGTGAAGGCTCTGTCACTGTTCTCTGTATCTTATAGGCTACTGAGAGGTGACTTGGGCATGGCTACAGAGCAGTCTTGGACCCTGCTCTAATGGAAATGCTGCACATCCACAAGTCACATGGGATAAGATTCACTCCCTCTAGGGATCTTAACCTAGCCTGTGATATTAACAGAACATGCTGGAGAGACAGATATGTCTCCCAGATATTGCCACTCCTCTGGAACAAACTCCCAAATCACATAAAACAGATATTTTCCCCTTGGCGCAATCTTATGGTGGAGACATGCCTCCAAATGCAGGCATTGCCACTGTAATCTCTTTACTTTATATAACTTGTTCTGTAGCTCTCTTTGCAATTACTAAAGCTCTTAAAATCTTCAGACTCACCTTCCACTTCACCAGTGCCATTAACACCATTTATTAAGTCCATATGCAGGAGCAGGTTCACATCTATCAGAAGAATCTGATTCAAACACCCCAAATCTCCAGGATTGTAATCAAGTTCAATATTGTGTCCTTCTGCCATGTGCTGCAGTTGTGTTACAAACGTATAAGGAGAAATTAAAAAGCACCAGATGCAGCCTAAAGTCAGCTCAACACAAATGCACAATATAAAAAGGTATATTTTTCTTTATATGTCTGCAGCACACAGCAGAAGGATGAAATATTGAAGTTGATTACAGTCCTGGAGATTTGGCCCATTTCAATCAGATTCCCCACCATAAGATTGTGCCAAGGGGATTACACATTTTGAGAATGCCCACATATGGTGAGTTCTGTCCCAAATTACTTAAAATTTGGGAAACCCTGAATTTAGAGCCTAGTTTCAGCCACATGAGACTTCTTATAGAATTTTTTTCTCCCAGTTGAGAAAGAACTATTAACAGATGTAGAGAGACTTCATAAGAATATTTTTGATAAGTATACCTCTGATTTTTACTTTATGAAAATGGATGCAATGTATGACAGTGTTGCTACCTATGATAATAAGCTACAGCAACAGAAGAAGAAAAATGACTGAACGTGATTTTATTCATTTTCAAAATGGTAACATTTTTGTGTGGCCCAGGGGTATTCGTTTGGAAGTAGATGAAGCTGTAATATCTGGCAATGAGTTGAGACCGGCAGTATATACTACGTTAACCACTAGGAAAGCTTCTGCCCCTGAGGGTTCCATTACATCTACTTCGGTTATATTGGATATCAGCAGTTGTTCAAATAGTAAAGCTACTGCTTCTGATTTGGGATCATGTTCGAATGATGTGGTTGTATTTACCAGGAAGTCATTTCTTCTGGAGTTACTAGTCTCATTCAAACAATTGAAGACACCCAGATGAAAAAGGTCCCAAAGCCATGGGCACAAGTGGAGGAAAGTGTCAGTATAGTGGAAACAGGGAATCCTGATGAGAGATCTGAGATAAGCTCTGCTTCCCTGGGTTTTAATTTATCTTTGTATGAATTAACTAATGCACAGTTATTGGTCCTTCATAAGGGTCTTTCATTCATTCCCCCTAAGCCCTCAGTTTTCAGTGACTTCATGCTGGACCTTAGACTGTTCACTATAAATGTGTTATTGAAAACTCTTTTTCATACTCAGTCCATGGTAGCAGAGGTTAGAAAACCAAGTACATATGTCCCTCTACCTCATCTACTCACTGAAGCATTTTTGAATGTGTGCAAATCAGACATTTACAATTGTTTGAAGGGCTCGCAGCATCAGTATTTTTAGAATATGACCAAGGTGTTGAGAAAGGTTCTATCTGAATTAAGAAACAACAACAATATACGAACACGGCTAGTGGATAAAGGCGGCGGCGTGGTTGTTTTCGATAAAGATAATTATTTGAAATATATGTGGGAGATGTCTGATGTTGATACTTATTCCTTAGTCAGCAGAGTTGAAATTAGTTCCTTGATACAGTCAGTGAAGGACAGCCTATATGATTTTCTGACAATTAAGCTACTTACTCAGGATGAATATGAATTTTTATTGGTTGATGAACCACTTATTCCCACCTTACATGGCTTACCTAAGGTCCACAAAACATTAAGTAAGCCCCAGTGAGACTGATAGTCTCTGACCGGAGTGGCTGACAGAGCCACTATCAGTTTTTATTGAAAAGAAATTGAGACCAGTACTGAATAAGTGCCCAAATGTATTGAAACATACCCAACATTTTTTATTTGACTTATATGACAGTATAGAAGGCAACGTTTCTGCTTCCAGTTGTTTGATGGTTACTATGGATGTTCAGTCCCTGTTTACGTCCATTCCCAATGACCATGGGATAGAACCAGTGAGATTATTTTTAACTAGAAGGAATGAGTACAATAATGACCAGATTAAGCTTTGGTGTTTTTTGCTTGAGTTGGTGCTCACCAGCAATGTTTTTGTGTTTTGAAGAAAAATTTCATATTCAAAGGTCAGGCATGTAGCTATGGGGACACAATGCACTAACAGTTACGCTAACATGGCGATGGCCAATTGGGTGAGAGCACATATTTGGGGAATGATGTTTTCTCATCCTACATCAAGTACTATGGGCACTGTGTGGACAATATTTTTATGTTGTGGAATGGTTCACGGGAGGTCCTTAATGAGTTTATTTGCTATCTGAATGAGAGCACAAGTTTCTTAAGGTTTACTTTTGAATGCTCAGACTGTGAGATTAACTTTTTAAATGTTTGTATCCACAAGGAAGAAGATGGAAGCTACAACACTAGTCTGTTTAGGCAAGGATGTTGGAGGAATAGCATCCTTCACAGAACGAGAATGCATTGTGCACATACATATAAGAATGTCATGAAAGGCCAAGTTATGAGAGCTTCTAGGCTGCACAGTAAAGAATTTCAAGTCCATTGTGCTCTGCTTAGACTTTATTCCAATTTTAATGATGCGATACAGAACTTGTGAGATAGACAGGTTTCACTCTGAAGTATCTGACCTTAGAACAATAAGGGCTAAGCCCTATTTTTCTAAGAGAATTATAAGTGAATCCAGACAGTCTATCTATTGGTCAGTGAACAGAGATAAGGCATGGATTTTACTGACATATTCTAGTAATATCGCTATGGTCTGTGATGTGATTAAGAGGCATTGGCCTATTGCTAAGGGCATATGACACCACTGGTCAGATTGTTGGTGATTCCCCTCTGTTTTTCTGCAAGAATTCTCTGTCTCTAAAAAGGCAGCTTTGTTATGGCCCAAGATGTAAGGAACCATCTGTACATAACAGATCTATGAGGAGAGGGACATTTCCCTGACGTATGTGTGGTGCTTGCAGCTCTATACCTGAGAATAAATGTTTTGTACATCCAGAAATGGGGAAGAGACACCAACCAAAGTTGTATGCTGATTGCAAGCGTTTTGATTTGATTTATTTATCTGTTTGCCAAAAATGTTGCCTTTTTATGTAGGGAAGACTAACTGAACCCTTAAAAAGCGGATTTTACAGCATCTTCATGATATCCACAAATGTAAATCCAGTAATGCACAGGCTAAACATGTAGTTGAGTTTCCTGGACATTTCTTGAAGTTTATGGTGCTTCAACTGCTTACAAAGAGTCCAAGGGGTGGTGATGCAAGAATTCCACTGAGAAGGTGGAGACCAGATGGATAGTGGAACTGCGAGCTGATGAAGACTATGGCTTGAATGCCATGGTTCCTTTTAGACCTTTGCTGAAAGCCAGGAGATTAGTTTATTGATCAGCTGTTTTTTATCATGTAATTTGTTGGTTTTAGTATTTAACTGTTTCTGCTTCAGTGCTCTGCATTGTATTACCTCAAAAAAAGAGCTTATCAGCTTGAAAGCGCTTACCAAATATTAAATTTTATGATTTTAGCTGTGTTTAGTTGACTTTACTACTATTTTATATTGTCGTTTGTGTTGATCCGACTTTACGCTGCATCTGGTGCTTTTTTAATTTCTCTCTAACTATGGTAGATGTCATATTCTACATCAAATTACCTCAATCTAGCTTAAAGCTGGGTCACTTTCTTGAATATGCATTGACTGAATGATAGCTAAATTACAAATGCAGTGGTCAAAGCTTTAGTCAATCAGTGTGTTTTCTTGGAGATGGCAATAATGCCATATAAGGTACCTGCACTATCTTCTAATTATGACTTGCATTGCTGTATCATGAGGTTAAGGAGAAATTCCCCCAAATTATTTTTTTTTCCCACAAACAGTTTGAAAATGCCAATTTACACAACTGACTGTCAATACTTGACCAGTTTCCACTTTTTTCTGGCAGTATTTATAACCTGAGAGAGCTATAGGAATTGATAAATTGGCTTGTACAAGAGACATTAGTTTGTGTTAATGTAGTATCACGCATTATTAATGCATTTTTTAATATAACAGCTTATCATCTGAAATACTAAAATGAGCAATGACAGGGTAACAGTTATAGGGCTATTTAAGAATACAGAGGGGCAAGTAACACAGAAATTAGGAAAACTAAACCAAAGAACAGGTCTGTAATACAATGTAGAATTGGCTTAGATAAAGGACATGATTAGTAAACAATCAAGATGGAAAGAAAGTATGGGACGATGCAGGGTAGACACGGACAGCAGAGGATGAGGAAGAGGGAAAGATGAACTGAATGTTTTAACTGAAGGATTGCTGTGAGATATTTGAAGTAGGATACAGAACAAGTAGGAAGGTAGTAGCTCTGGGAGGCATATTAGGATGAAAAATCAAAATGGTCCAGGTCATCTCTGAAAAGGGTCGCTGGACCCTTTCACTTGCTTCTGATTAGCAGATGGAAATAAATAGATGACTAAACAAACAAACAGAAGTAATTACAGTAGATGCCAAATGCTGCTTTAAATAGCCCCAATCTAGCTTAAAGCTGGGTCAAATTCTTGAATATGCATTGACTAAATGATAGCTGACTTACAAATGCAGTGGTCAAAGCTGCAGTCAATCGGTGTGTTTTCTCAGAGATGGCAATACTGCCATGTAAGGTACCTACTCCACCTTCTAATCATGACCTGTGTTGCTGCATCATGAAGTTAAGGAGTAATTCCCCCAAATTGTTTTTTTTCCACAAACATTTTGAAAATGCCAATTTACACAACCGGCTGTCAGTACTTGACTTGTTTCCACGTTTTCCTAGCAGACTTTATAACTTGATAAATAAATAAACAAATAAATGAATACTTGACTAAACAAACAAAAGGTAAATTGAGATAATTGGATGGGTGGCCTCAAATTTTCATCTGGTTTACCTTGTCTTGCCCTCCTTGAGGCTAAAGTTAACTTTAGAATAGGGCTTTTTCTTTAGGCTTGAAATGGTGTGCAGACTGATTGCATAGTGCTTATAAACACATACAAATAAATAAATAAAAATGAGGAGGTTGTGTGTAGTGAAGGCATGCAGATACAAGATAGAATAGTGGAGAAGGTGACCAGGGTGGTAGAGAATGAAAGAAGGACACCGTATGTGGTGGTGCAGATGAGACCTAATAACATGTTGGGTAAGCACAACAACAAGATTCCAGGGTGGGTAAAGCAGGGTGGCACCTGGGTTATAAAGTGGTCCTTTCTAAAGTTCTAAGCTGCCATTGGTACATTGGACAACTTAGAATCAAGAGTTACAAGTGCTGATTCATCAATTTGAAAGATAAGCAGGGAAAATGGGTAGTGGACAAGCTAGGCATAAGAGTGTAACAGACAAGAACTCTCTAGCAAGGACTAGATTCGTCTGAGGCAGAAAGGTGCAGCAGTACTTTTCCCGAGCCTGGAAATATACATTGAGGAGATGCTAAACTGAGACTGAACTGAGAGACAGAATGCTGGAGGACAGAAAGCCAGAAGCAGATGTAAATGGGAGATAAGACAGTGTAGTATAAGGAGGAATGAAGCAGCAAAAGGAGGAAGAGATGAAAAGTTAGGATAACAAATATCAAGAGCTTAGGCAACAGGGAAATTATAAACAGCTGTAGGAGGGACAGTGAGACAGACATAGCAGGGATAATAGAGATCTGATAACAGAAAAGCTCCACTGAAGAATAGTAGTGTCCACACATTTATTGAAGCACTTTTCGTTCAAATACCATACAGAACTTCATCAGAATAAAAGCTTTATTCTGATGAAGTTCTGTATGGTACTTGAACGAAAATGACTTCAATAAATTTGTGGAAACTACTATTCTTCAGTGGAGCCATTCTGTTATTCGTTTGTGAGTTTGCAGTTTCAGAGTTGTACATAATAGAGATCTGGGCAAATGACAAGAGTCAATTTAAGGGTCACTACCAAACTAGAGGCCTACAGAAATGAGAAATCTGGAAGAACAGGGGGGCAGTTGGTGATATAGATCAAAAGAACATAACAACAAAGGCAGGGAGGATGGAAAAAAGAGAGGAAATAAAGACAGAAACTAGAGAAGAACAAGTGAAAATAAGGACATTAATAGTAAAAGAAGTAGAATGGGACTGCTGTCAGACAGACAGACAGGCAGGTACTCTCTGTCTGACAGCCAGTCACAGTCACAGTAAGAGTAGAGAAAAAGTAGACTGAGTCTTCCATGATAAGGAAATGATAAGCAAACAAAAAAGAAGGTAGCCAGTTAGACCTCTGGGTGAGATGCATGGCAACCATCTGAATTTTTGGTGACCCAAGATTGATTAGCACTCTCGGAATTCAGAGTGTCAGAGAGGGTAGGTCTGAATGACTGAATTCCAGCTTGAATAGGAAACAAAGTCTGTCACAGCTGCACTGCAGTCTGGTGCAGACCATGTCTCTCAACTGTTCATGATTTACTATATTTTTGCCCTGTCCCTCGTGAGATTATTGATTTTCTGGTAAAGCTCTGAGGATTACAGTAAGTCAATTAATAATGACAAACATTAGAGTTTCCCATTTCTTATTGATTGGAAAATGCATCTTGATGCAAAACTTGTTGTTCTACGTGCTTTTTAAGTGCATCAAAGTAATATTTAAAAATTGGCCCTGATTTGCGGGCTTTGTCCACCATTATTTTTAGCTTTGTCCAGAAATCTTGAGAAAGAAAGTTGAGAGGTATGGTGGAGACCAAGAAGTGATACTGTCTCATATGTGTAGTATGATGCTGAGCAGCCATGCTTGCACTGCATGCATATAAGCATGCATGAGTGTGAACCTCATGTCAATGCGTGCCCCCCCTTCAGTTTCAGTAGGGCATATAAAAGAAAAAAAAACATAACACAGTAGATAATGATGCAATTGGATATTTCAACCTTGATTCCACCTCCTCCTCATCCAAAAACTGTGAGCTCGGGCTTGTCGGCCCACCCCGAGCTTAAGCCATTTGGTCAAAACTGGAAAAAGCAGAGAATGAGGAAAGGCACCACTAAGCAAAACATGGTCAGAGTTGCTTTAAGGGCCCAAAAAAGGTAGCAATTGTAAAGAATTTCAAATGACTGAAGCAGCTTGAACAATACTATAATGTCAGACTCTCTCAGTGACCATCTCCCAATCTATATGACCAGACATCTCACACATCCAGTTAAACAACATATTTATAAAATAACATGCAACCTTTCCAAGCGTAACACAGAAATGTTCATTACTACAATATCATCTATTAACTGGAACTTCCTAAAATCCCCCCTTAAACAATGCTGTAAATAGATTCAATACAACTTTTCTAAATAACCTAAATAGACTTGCACCTCCTAGAAGGAAGAGATTAAAAATAAATAATGCAGTTTGGCTATCCAGAAAGAGTAGAATGCTAAAGCAGGATATAGAAAAAGCATGGAAAGAATGGCAAAACTATAAAACACTTCAATATCTTGACAACTTAAGAATGTTTCACAATCATACTAAAATAAAGCTATACTATAATAATCTTCAGAATAATACTAAACTCAACCCTAAAAAAAATTTGGACATCCATTAAAGAAATCTTACATCCTGGCCAAAAATTCAACCTAAACCCCTCTCCCAATAATTCACCACTTGAAACTTGTAATACAGTTCAACTTTTATTTTTCAGATAGTATAGCATCTCTAACCACAGATTCCGCAATATCTAATTCCAGCCCTGCCCAACAGTCATATATCACCCCATACATTTTCACCTTCAAGCCTGTGCTCACATCCTATATCAAACAACTCCTAAACAAACTTAAATCGTGCTCTTATTCAGCTGATGATCTTCCAAGTGAGTACCTACAAATAGCAGCCAATAGCATTGCCTATCCTATCTCAATCCTTATAAGTAGGTCAATCCAGGAATCCCACATTCCCTCAATGTAGAAAAACTCACACATTATCCCTCTTCACAAAGGAGGAAATTCAACTCACATTAATAATTTTAGGCCTATAGCAATCTTATCTCCCCTTGCCAAAATACTTGAAAATGTATTCAAAAACAGTTGCTACACTATCTCCTGCAGGAAAAACTCCTGTCATCCGCACAACATGGCTTCTGTCATTCTCATAGTACTAGCACTGCCCTTTTAATTTGTATAGACGCATTCAATAAAGCTGGAGATAATGGCAAGTTAGTCTCTTCCTTATTTCTAGACTTGTCTAAAGCCTTCAACACAGTTTGTCACAGCAAACTTCTATTTTAAATGTCCTCACTACTGCCTTTCTCAGCCCACCTTTCTGTGGTTCAAAAGCTACCTGTCCAATAGGTATCAGTCAGTAAAATGGCACTCCACGCTCTCTCCTTACCTCCCAGTCACCACCTGTGCACATCAAGGCTCTATCCTTGGTCACCTTCTCTTTAACATTTTTCCCAACACCTTCTATACATCCACACAACACCCCACCCTAATACAATACACAGATGATTCCACTCTCATTTGCACATCTGACAACATGGTAAACCTCCAAAAAGTTACTCAGGAAGCTTTAACAGCCAATGAAACATGGCTTCATAACTCACAACTCATGCTCAACTCCCGCCAAAAAAACAAACTACTACTTTTTTCCCACAAATCCCTCTTTCATGAAAAAACAAAATTTAAAGCCCTCTCTTTTGATAGTACAACCACTGAAGTCACTTCTCATAGCAAATTATTAGGGGATATAGTGGGTGCTAATCTTACATTCCATCTGCAAATACAAGCTTGCATCAGAAAAACTCATCAAAAACTAGGGATGCTTTACAAAGCCAAAAACTTTCTCACCAAAGCAACTAAAACTACACTTGCCACTATTTATCTCCTTCTCCCACTTCTTTATGGTGCTTCCATCCTCACTAACCTCCAAGCTTCACCAAAATTAAAACTTGAGCAATGCCATAACAAAGTTGCTAAATTTGCAGCAAATACCCCTTTCAGAACCCACCACCGTATAGCACTAAAAAAAATCTAACTTTATTAGAATTGCCTCATCAACTAACATATACACAACTTCTTACCACCTATAAAATTATTCAGGATCCATCTACCTGTCCAGCAATAAAAAACATTCTACACAACTATGTTCCCAGTTGGTCATTGCGATCCAGTGACCAAAAACTCCTGTCTACAAACCTATCAAATCTTATGGGCATTGTCTGTACTTGTACAAGGTTGCTAAATCCTGGAGCTCCTTAGCTGTATCCATTAGGTCAATACTCTCCCTCCCATCTTTCAAAACCACTCTAAAAGACTTCCTAGCTAAAATCTGACTCTGTTCTTGCTCAAAACCAGGGTAAACTATATCCCTAAATGTGAACAAATACCTATTTATGCCTTACATCTCTTTAGTTTTTCTTCTTCACTTACTTCCTAACTGCTATCTAATTCTCTTCCCTGACTTTCTCTCCAAGTATACCATAAGCCTGTTTTTCCCTCACTTCATATTGCAGTTCCTGTTTGTTTTAGATTAACATACCTTTAATTTCTCTGCAAACTGTGTAAAATTTCTGTAAATATTAAATGATTGTCATATAACTTGTATTGATTCCTCGCCAATGTTTTATTTTATGTCTAATTTGTTATAATTATTTAAACTGCATATGTTTTTGTTTTATTTTTGAAAGATTGTAAACTTTTTGTTCTTAAAATTTTTGCAATAATTTGGAGCTTTTCTCCCCGGGTTTCCACTGAAAATGAATTTCTACCCAGTCGGATTTTCCTCAGTAATCAATAAATAAATAAATACTAGGGCAGGGAAGGGGACCTGGCAAAGGCCATCAGCAAGAATAAATTAGCATCTGATACAGAAATCTCCTTGAAACAGTAATTTTGTAGATGCGGTGCTGTGCATACAGATAGGACAAGGAAAATAGGAGGTAATGTACTTCTGTATGTAGGGCACAATAAAATTAGTATGGTTCAATATGAAATAAAAGACAATGGGAGAAAGGATGGAAACAATTGCCTGTGGCAATGGAGTATGAATTAGTAGAAAGTATGCAGATGCGGCAGGATGAAATGTAGAACTGGAAAGGTAAATGAGTGTGGGCACATTTTAAGCAGAGATTCAAACAGTAATGTAGATATTAATAAAGAGGAATGACAGGAGGAAGAGAAAGAAACCACTGCTTCAACAAAAAGGTAGGAATGACACTTAGGTGTAAAGACAATACCGACTGAAATGAGAACTTGGGGACTAGGATAGAGTAGGATAAACCCATTTTGCTGGAAAAGAAGCTTCAAGACTAATAAGGGTACCTTAGGCAGCACCAGAAAGGTAAATAAGGAGGAAGGATAAGAGATTTCCCAGCTATAATACAGACTAGAAGGATGAAGACATGGGGAAATAACCAGGCAAATGAGGGATGGAAAGGAGGTTAAGAAGGTAGGGGATTAGGCTGATGAAACCAAATATTTTTTTTTCTTTGCTTTTCTTGGTCTTCAGCAAGAAAAATAGGTAGACAGCAATGCTATGATGGGAAGAGGAGTAAAGAAGACCATGAGAAGAGTAGGCGGACATATTAGTACAAGAGAACAGGTCAGAAAAGGACTGGAGTGGCTTAAGGTAGAAAGAAGACACTACTGAAAATTCTCAAGAACCTGTTGAAGGTACTGGCATCCATACTGAGAGATGCTTAAAATAGATCAATGACAAGTGGATTGTTAGATGGGGGAAACATGGGACTTTACAACAGTCAGCCTTGCATCAGTAGTGGGGAAGGTGATGGACATATTTACAGGGAGTGGCCAGAGGCATTTTTCTTTTTTATTATCTGTTTCTGGTGCTCCATTAGTAACCACCATCTATTGTGTCTTAGCCTCCCCCCTTCAGCTTTCATAGTGAGGCATAGAGGAGTTTCGGCAGTCTCAATAACAGGAGAAGCTTTTATAATTTTGGATGATGCTTAACCTCCACTGCCATGCATTGTGTACATTGATGTCAGCACGTTTTAACCATATGTGCTGTATATGCCCTTTTGTGTTATGGACAATTTGCCTGACCTTTCAGTCTCTTATTCCAAAGTAGAACTTTAAGCCTCCACCCAGCAGCCATGATTATTCAGAAATCACTATAATCAGATATAAGAACAGCTAGCAAGATAGGATGCCAACAGTAATCATATGTTTATGACAAAAAGAGTCTCTCAAACAAGCTTTATTTGACTGAGTGTTTAAACGGCAGCAAATCTAGACAAACTGCCTGTTGCTTGTACTACCTCCCTTTTCTCTTTGCACTTCTCACACTTACTCTCCTTTCTACTTCTCTTCCATCAGCATGCCTCTTTCACCATTTTCTGTCTTATTCCCATGGCATCCCTTCCTGTAACTCTTCACATTCACTTCTTCTAATTTGTTCACACCTCTCTATGTAATGATATGCTGCTATCATTATAGCATAAGCCATCTCAGTCAGTATGGCCACATATTATGCAAAAAGCTCTGCTAAGTTAAATTCCATCTTTTAGTCTATGTTTTGACATTGTAAACTGCTTTTTGAATGAAATGTTGTAGCATAGTCTTACGTCTGTAACTACGTTTTGTTCATTTCTTATGTGCATGCAAATGGACCATTAAGATCAGTGCACTACCTCAGTAAACAAATACAAATAAATAAATAAATAAATCCTTATATAACAGTACTTCAGCAAGGCATTTTACTCCATCCACATAAGAAAGTAATGTCAGACTGAATGAGAGAGTAATAGGGTAAAAGGTTGTTACATGGATGAAAGGATGACTCACTGGCACGAAGCAAAGGGAGCCCATAAAAGTCATCTATCTCGGGAGAAGCTTTTGATCACCAAGATACTGCAAGGTTTTATGAGGTGCCCTGTGCCTTTCATCATGTTCACATCAAACTTATCTAGAGGCATGATGATCAGGGTCAGTCTGTTAGCATATGAAACCAAGGCTGGGAGAAGGACGATGATATGGGGATGGTAGAGAATGAACCTAAGGGATATGTTTGCATGTGTTACTCTCAACCTTTTTTTTTTCTTTGTATACAGTATGATGTGCATTCTTTCTTTTTCACCATTGGCTGTTAAATAAATAAATGCATAAATGAGACTTCATAAACCAGATAGTCTACCAACAAATTCAGTTTTTGATACTGGAGTTCCAAATTACCCATTTTAAACTGCAGTAAATATATTTGTTAGACTAAGACCACTATCAGCTAGGTGCTGCCTCAAAGTGGGAATCTTACTTAAGTGCCTTCTGAGTAACATTTTAAAATAAGTTGGGACTCTAATGGCTACTTGTCCAGTTCATTTCTCCATTCTGATGTTAAGGATGCCTTGTGATTGTGAACATTACGTGAAGTACTTGCAACTAATCTACATGTCAGTTTGCGGCATCATTGATTTATTCACAGATGTCTGGAACTCATATTATGCACAGTAACTTTACAACAATATATAGCAGTCAGTTCCAGAAACCTGTCGTGTAATATATACGTCTTTGTACTACAGTGATGCCACAGACACACAGATATGCTGTTTAATGAATGAGGAATAGAGATAACTTTCAAACAGATTTACTCTGCAAAACATGAGAGCATTACAGGTCTATAGCCCCATTCTCTATAGTATGTATAGATGGTTTACTTCCAGTGTCTGTCTGTGTAATATATGGAGATTGGCACACAGCAATTCATTGCAAATTACATCAAGTCTGAAAAGCATCAGTCTCCGGGCACTGATAATGGAGAGCACATGACTGGTTTAGTAACTTTGTATACTACATATAATTTTAAAGAAGTAGTATAACTGTATAGCTGCCTGCTGCTACCCTAATATCCTCAGTTTTCCGAAAGTAGTCCAGTGTTCTCCATTATCAGCTCATTTACTACCCCCTTCCTTCATACTTTGCCACATTATAAAACAAAGCAATAAAGAAAGCTCCTTCTTGAAACCTGTTACCAGAAACATCACCTCATGACCCTTGCTATCACTTCATACAGTAACGGCTCTTTAGTTGTAAATTTATGTCTATTAAACCTGCCTTTCTAGTGCCATACTAAATACAAGTATCCACTGGAGAACCTGTAACTGTAATATGAGTACATCTTATATATTAGTTAAATGGAGATAAGTGTTCTGCTTATCACTCTTTAGTTCGTAAATCGGGTGGGGGGGGTACTACATTTCACTTTCACCCAGACTTAAAGGATATCTCTCAACTGCCCCTGATTTGCCTCAGATTTTTGTCCTGTCCCTTGTAAAGTTATTAATTTTATGGTAAATAGCTCACGGTAATAATCAATAATGCTACGCATTAGAATTTTGAATGCCTTATTGTCCAGAAAATGTATGCTGATACAGACTCTGTTCTTCTATTAATTTTCAAAGTGAATTAGAGTAATATTAAAAAAAAAAATGTCCTTGATATTTTACATGAAACAAAACTGGTACTGAAGTAACCAATGCAGCAAAAGGCAAAGGCAACATGAAGCTACCCAAATGGATGTTTAGAGTGTAGCATTGATAATTAACAATATGCGTTCTCCATTATTGACCTCTAACCTTCAAACAAAGGTGTCATGTTAGCCACTTTCCTTTGATTCCTTGGTTATGACGCCAGTAATGATCCCCATGCACCATTCCACAATGGATTAGCAAACTGAGGTTCTGTATCTTTTGCAATCTTTTAGGACATTATATGGATAATAGGAATAAACAGAACCCACTATATGTGTAGAATTTTGCTTATCTTAGAAGCACATTTTAAGTAGCTTTGAAAATATTTCTGTCGGAGTCCCTAGTATGAGATAATCAGTTATTTATATACAACACATCTGGTGTTAAAGCATCCAGCTTAAAAAAATAATGATTAATTTGTCTGGTTTGTGTCTTGAACTCTGACAGCAATCTTAAACAGTTTTCATTTCACACAGTTGAACCATGATTTGCCAGTTTCTGTGTTTCTTGTAATTAATAACTTGAACAAGCCAGCCATTTCAGACTAAAATTCTACTTTGTTCCCTTGGTTCCTATAAGGGCTTAGATCTCAGCTAAAGAAGAGATGATGCATCTTAGTATGTTTGGTAGGGTTTGGGGTTTAGTAATATACATGTTGACAGTATTTGACATTTGTAACCCCTTCCTCACCCTTTGGGCAAAGACCAAAGAGGCTACATTGGGAGACAGGTTAATTTTATTTCTTTGCATTCCTGGTCTGGTATAAGAGAAAGTCTTTTGCTTATGATTGTTCATGGAACCAAAAGTAGTTTGGGGATTGGGGCAATCTCAAATGTTCCACTTTAAATACAGAAAAACCTCATTAAATAGTCATGGCGTGAATTTCTCTTAAAGTGCAAATATAGCTGTTAATCAAAATTAAATGGTTGTCATCTCTCAGTGTCTAATGTTACACCATGTGCTATAGTAATCTTTTAAAACAGATGAAGAAATGCATATATTTCTCTTCTTCGATTTTGTTAGTAGTTTTATAGATCTGTGTACTTTCTGCATTTATTTAGTTAATGCAAATGGTATATTGTTTTCCGATAGTAGTAGTACTTTCGTTTTGAATGCCTAGTTGCATTTATTGCTGCGGGTGAGCACATGTACTGTGTTTGTTTGCTTTGGACAGAGATGTGGAAGAAAAGATGGCTTTTGGATTAACTTCTTTCCCAGTCAACAAATAAAACACACAGCGTAACCTGGCAAGCAAAAGGCAGGCTGTACTCTTTAAGACTTTACACTGCATGCAAACAACAATGTCTCATTCTGGTTACTTATCAAAGATGCACCACCCTGTCCTTTTCTGTCAGCTTTGGGCATTGTTTGGGAGTGGCTTTGATGATTGGCAGGGACTACTGTCAATGTAAGGAAAAAGAACAGCAGTGGCATACCTAGCATATTTGACACCTGGAGCAGAATTTTTTTAATAACCCCCCACCTCCACCACCACCACCACCACCACCACTTCAGAGATTTTTGTCTATCACTTTCTTCTCTCTGATAATTGTTTTCAGTAATAATGAAATTAAATAAAATGGCCAGCAATGAGCAAGCTAGGAGCACTGATCAAATCCGCAAAAGACTCAGCCAGCCTGCAAAAGGTTTGTCCCAAACAAATAACTAGTGTCAGTATCTTGGACTAAAGCTAAAATGTCAAAAATGCATTGTCATCTCCATTGGAAAGTTGAGTACGACATTGACAACACATCCCTAAGAGCTGACCCAGTAGTTCAGGATTTGGTAACTTATGTGGGTAACCGACCCCAAATTGTATTAGGAACAGATCAAGATGAAAGAAACTTAGGGACATTCTGCATAATCAGGAACAATTTCAATTTTGTTTTACAAATACAGCAGCCAGAGAGAGAGAGAGTAAAGATTGCAGCATATTTCATGCAAATGTACACTAGTCATGTAAAGGCAGTAATATTATATATTCTATAAGCTAAACAAAAAATATATAGTGAAAATAAGTGATGAAACAACCAGACATACCCAAAGTAAATACAATTATTGGATAAAAAGGTAAGCACTTTCTTGCAAATACTGTGCACTTCTTCAGAATATATAAAAAGTTAGAAACCACTTAAATACAATTGACAAGCTAAAATCACTTAATAAACTTAACAAGAGAGTACACAAGCCTTGAATGCTGGCTTTAAAGGTATATTAACATTCAAGCCAGGAGCTCCTGACTTCATAGCCGGCCTTCGGCATAGGCCAACTAGGCAGCCGCCTAAGGCGGCGCTCTAGCAGGGCACTTTTCCAGTATTTATTTGGTGTAGGTAGACCAGGATGGGGGCACCAGGTGGTGTGAAGGGGGTGCCATGGAGCCCTTTTGCCTAGGGCACCAGTTGACGTAAGGCCGCTCCTGCCTGACTTGAATGGTAATGTACCTTTAAAGCCAGTATGGAAGGTTAATTGCTTGTATTATATCACTACTAATCTACTCTAATCAGTACTTACTCAGTGCCTTATTTAAATTAATATTGTACGCATCTCTTGCTCATAATAGCTTGCTGCAACCTGTTGTTTTTGTGCACTATTACACACTGTGTCTGAGTACCTACTAGAGGGCTTTGTAAATATAGCTGTTCTGTTCTATCTGTGTTATCTGTAGCTTTTCTCCCTGGGCATCTGCTGAAAATGGACATATATCGAGTCGGACTATCCCAGTCAACAAATGTAAAATAAAATAAAATAAATAAATGATAATGAATAAATATTATTTAAGTGGTTTGTGTTGTAACTGTTTATATGGTCTGAAGAATTGCATAGTATTTGCAAGAAAGTGCTCAGCCTTTTATTAAATAAATGGGTGTACTTTGGCTGTGTCTGGTCGTTTCATCACATTTTAGCTATACTTTGTTTTTTGGGTTGAACCAACCCTTATTCGTCAGGCTTGTTTTCTATCTCTGTGGCTAAGCAAACAATATGTCAGTAACTTGCAGAACAAACATATTAAGCAAATGCAAGAAAATTCTGTAAAATTGGGGACAGTTTCAAATGTGTTTCATACACTATTCAAATTTATTTCACACAAATGCACACTAGCCATTAATGCCCGGCTATAAACTGAACACCTGTTATTTCAAGAACACAACTAACCAGCCCCTCCCAAGGAAAAAAAAAGCATAAATATTCCAACTTATTTCATATAAATGTGCACTAGCCAGCCATTTATACCAGACATAAGCTGAGCAAACGAAGAGAATAAATTCCCATAGCACAACTATCCATCCCAAAACCAAAAATTTCAATTTCACACAAATGCAGACTAGACAGCCTTTAAAATAATAGGGAGGATGATCAAATGATATAAAAGAAAGCAGTAGTCCACAAAAAGTACAAAAACAGATGAGCCACAAAGAGCCATAAAGATAGAGTGGACTATTGAAGATAAGGAAAAATTATGCATTGTTACTATTATGAAATTATGTATACTAATTATGTATTATACTACTATTATGGAAGAAGCCCAGAATTTCAAGATGGAATATATTCAAAAAGATTAATAGAGAAGTTAGAGAAAAGAAAAAAATACTTGCACATGAAAAACTGTCAAAAGCTTCAAATGCAAATTTCTGTTCATTAATGCAACAAAGTCATGAAAAAACATTATATACCCCATGAAACTTTGAAACATTTGAAAAAATGAAGCAACAAAGGAAGTGGAAAAATATAAAGAACAAAACCTAGAGATTTTTGAAAGGTATAAGAAAGAAACATGGAGACATGAGAAAGAACGGGGGATGTAATATGGTACAATATTTATGCAAAGGAGAAAGACAAATTAATCAATACAGAAAAGTAAGACATTTGAAGAGAAATAAAGACAAAGGCAATACAAAAAATAAGATCACAAAGGAGGAACATAGAGCAGAAGATTAATAAACCAGAAGTTAAATAAATACAAGCTGAAGTTATGGAATACTTGATAAGTGAAAAATTTAGTGCAGAAAGTCTAACACAGATTATGTCACCACATGATGGAAGAGTTAGTCCCCAAAGTAAGGAGAAACAGGTGGAGTGGGTGACATTTGAAGAAAAAAATATGGACATGGGAAAGAAAAAGAGATTTAATATGGTGTAATACTTAGGCAAAGGAGAAAGCAAAACTACTCAATACAAAAAAGCAGTACCAAAGATATTTGAAGAGAAATACAGACAAAAGCATCCAGATATGGAAAATTCAAAATGCAAAAAAAAAAGGAAAAACAAAGAGGGGAAGTATAAAATAGGATTAGCAATGGAGATATTAAAGAAATAGAAATTAAAATTGTGAATAACCTGGAAAGTGAAGGATTTAGTGTAAAATCCAGTTCTAGTAATGTCACAGTATGATGGAACAATGAGTCCCCAAATTAAGGTGGAATTGGAAGCATCTGATCACTTGCCACATGAAGATACTTTGGAGCCCTTCATTAGCAAACCAGTACAAAAGTTCAGTTGGAGTTGCACAGCAAGGAAGGAACAGGAAACTGGCAACTCTGATGCCATCAATGTTGTAGAGTGACAAGCCACTGAGTTTCCATATGAAAGAGCAGGGGATAATGCAGGATGCAATTGAGAATATGTCACAGGAAGATGCTTTGGAACTTTCCTTTCTGCAGAATGCCTGCAGGAAATAGAGAGCAAAGAATATGCACTCAGTTTAGAAGAAAATGATCTTAGGAAAGAGTTGCTTGATTTAATAAAGATGGATAGACATATTAAGATAGGTAAAAAAACTAGATTACAGAAAGCTGGTAACAAGAAACAACTCCTGAAAATCTACTTGAGACGGCAATCCGTCTCCGCTATGTTGAACCAGACTAGAAGTGAAACTGGACTTGAACAAGGATAAAATAGATTTATTCAGTTAAAAAATAACAAACATGGATCACATAAATTGAATGGTTAAGCGCTTTCATCTGCTGAATGCAAACTTCCTCAGAACACCTTGTGTGAAAGTGCTTAACCGTTCACTTTATGTGATCCATGTTTGTTATTTTTTAACTGAATAAATCTATTTTATCTTTGTTCGAGTCCAGTTTCACTTCTAGTCTGGTTCAACATAACGGAGATGAATTGCCATCTCAAGTAGATTACAGAAAGTCAATAAGACCCAAAATGTTAGAAGTTTGATAAAACAAATGAACGCAGTAATCAAGACTATTAACAGAAATTCATGTGCTGTAACAGAAGTAAATAGGATATATTACTGTAAAGCTAAATTAATAACAGATAAAGTCTTACAGCAAAAAACACAGCGCAATAAGAGAAAAGAAGGGAAGAGATCAAATGCCATCATAGAAGCATTGACTAGAGAAAACTATACAGCAGATAAGACAAGAAGTTTCAATTTTAGAAGAGTATAGAAGAGGGAACAGATCAATAAAAATATATAGAAAGATAGACGTAATAAAAACAATGAGCAGTATCAAAACAGACCAGGATCTATTGTATACAGCTGCAGATAATGAACTAAAGATATCAGCACAGGCAGAAAAAACTCTGAAGATATATGGATAACTATCAAGGAAAAGTACAAAATAAGCAATTCACTGATTACCTAAAAAGTTTTATAGAGAACTGGCAAACAAGCAAAGGGAACAGAAATCCACCAAAAAAGAAGAAATAGACACATTTTGGAAAAATATCTATGAAGAACCTGTGGAACATAACAAAGATGCTGAATGGATAGAGGAAGTAAAAGAAACAGTAAGAAGTTTAAATGTACAGGATATGAAATAGAATGAAATAACAGCCCAAGAAATTGAAACAAAAGTAAGAAAAACCTCCTCAATGGAAAGCTCCAGGCCCAGATGCAGAAATTAATTTCTGGCCAAAAGTATTAACAGTTTTACAAGAAGATTTATCCCTGTGTAAGAACTATTTATACATACATCATGGACAGACACAAACCTGGTTAATAACAGGAAAAATGATACTCCTCCTTAAGAATGAACCTGCAAGCTATCCTAAAAACTATAGAGCAATAGCTTGCCTTCTGATTATATATAAGTGATATACTGGAACTGATACCAACAGAGTTTATAGTCATTTAGAAGAAAACTCACTCATGGCAATAGAACAAAAGAGTAACAAAAGAAAGTTGTATTGAACAAAGGATCATTTGTTGTTAAATAAAGTCATAATGTAGAATTGTAAAAAGGGAAAGAACTTATGTATGGCATGGATAGATTACAAAAACACATTTGATAGCATCCCACATTAATGTACAAAGGAGTGTTTACAGATGTGTAAGATACACACTGCACTAATCAGTTATATTACAGTGACCATAAAACAGTGCAAAACCACTTTCAGCTAAGCCATGATAAAGGGCAAATTATTATCCCAGGGATAAAAATTCAAAAGGGGATATTCCAGGGTCACTCTGTCACCACTGCTCTTTTGTCTTGCTCTTAACCCATTAAGCTGTCTACTTAACAGATTAGGTCATGGTTACAATTTGACTCCCAGAAAACAAAGTGTAAAGACTTCTCATCTTCTTTTTGTGGATAATTTAAAAATGTATAGTTCATCAGATAATGAGCCGAAAGCAAAACTGAAGTGGTCAAAACTTTCTCAGTTGATATAAGAATATCATTTGGGCATGATAGATGTGTAAAAGCAACCTTTAAAGCAGGAAAGCTGCAGCACCAAGAAAACGTCAGTTTGGGACAGGAATGTGATATAAAGGAATCTGAGCAGCAGAAAGTGTATAAATATTTGGGAACTGATGAAGGATTGACAATAAAACATGAACAGATGCAAACAAGGCTTAGTAAGGAATATTTTAGAATACTAAAATGAATATAAAAAACAGCATTGACATCTAGGAACAAAGTCTAAGCTATAATCAACTTTAATCGTCCTGTTCTAATTTACACTTTTGGGATGATTGACTGGCCCCAAAAAGGTATTGGATCAGCTGGACAGGTAAACAAGGAAAATGCTTCATTAGTAGCCGCGGTGGTGCAGCGGTAGTGTTGTTGCCTCACAGCAAGAGGTTCTCCTGTTCGATTCTTGGCTGGAGTGCCTTCTGTGTGGAGTCTGCATGTCCTCCCCGTGGTCGAATGGCGTTCTAAAGACATGCGTGAATGGGCGTGCCTTCTCTGAAGGTTGGGCATCAGGCTGGCAACTCAGCACCATAAAAATCTACTGCCAATCATTAGCTGAAAAGACAAACATTGTATATTAGGATTATATATATTTCTCATTCTGGAGGAGGTATGGGCCTCCTCAAAATTGATTACATCTATAAATTTGCAATTGTAGGACTGCATAAATATCTGCTGACTTCAACAGATCCAAACATAGTGAAAGCTTCAAAATATGAAGAGAACAAATCTAAGATGACTTCCCTGCTTAGTTTAGCAGAATCATATTGGTGTCAAGCAGTAATGAAAATCAAACCAGAAAATGACAAAAATTAAGCAGCAACTAAATGTGACAAAAAAAACAAAGAATATAAGTTGAAGGATCAGATAAGAAGGTAGAAAATGTGAAAAAGGCATTAATATAGTTGCAAGTGCAGAAAACTCCTGGAACAACCTCATGTTGATTAGGATCTAATGCAGGAATAATTAAAGACAGGTGAATTTAAAGCAAAAGATGAAAGGTTAGTATTGGTGGCCCAGGATAGTGGATTATGTACTCATTGGTTTTCAAAGTCCATTGAACATGTAGGAGAAACAGACAAATGCAGGTTCTGTAAAACAGAACTGGAAACAGTCATACATCTTGTTTCTGGGTGTGACACACTAATGGCAGAGGGCCTGTATACTGAAAGGCTTAATAATGTGGCAAGACTTTTCTACTGGGATTGTGCAAACATTACAATATTGAAGTAGCTGAGAAGTACTGGAAACATGAGTCCCAAAGCATAATAGAAAATGATAAAGTTTCTATTACATCGGATCACCCATTACCAACAATTCAAAAAAAAAGATGTGAGAAAACCAGATGTAGTAGACCATGAAAAGATGACAAAAATAGAATTAATCTTTGAAATTGCTGCATTCAGTAACTATAGTGTCTTACATACAGAGAGACTCAAAGCCATAAAATACCAGGATTTGCAGGCAGAAATGAGGGTAATGTGGGAGAAGGATACTCACACAGTTCCAAAAGTAGCAGGAGCAATAAGTCTCATAAAAAAAGAATTTACTGTCGTATTTAGATATGTTACCAATACATGTAACTGTATGAATTGCACAAGGAGTCAGTTCTGGACACACTGCAGGTGCTATGAAGAACACTTTTTGCTGACATCAAAGACTGAAACAATACTAATTTCATGAACTTTAATCATACTTTGACTTCTGAATGGGGTCCATTCCTGTCTTGAAATTAGAAACATAAAGACTTGGAGAAATTAAAAACAAGAAAGCAAACCCAACATTGCTGTGTCACTTATCTTTCCCAAACAATACTCTTCCACCTTTTTACTAGCTGACCTTTAACCCACATTATCATCACCTACACCCCATTTACTCCTCCCTTGCCCAATCCTTCCAATTCTTCACCATCTGACACATCATTGTTCCACACCACTTCCATCTCATGTTCCTCTGACCACAGCTCCTATACGCTCCTTGACAACACCTTCATCTCTGGAGCTCACACCACTTGTGCATCTATTCTATCCTTGAAGGCCTACATACCCTTGACAACTCCTTTATCATGACAACTTCTCAGCAGCAATACACCTCATATGGATTACACGCATATATAAATCCCACACTAGCTCAACCATGCATGACCTCATAACCACCCTTATGACTTCTCAGCCCAAGCATTCCTCATCCTTCTTAGCCAAACTGTACTTCAGTCTCTTGAGCCCCATTCAGCTTTCTGCTCCTTGATATCCATTTGCACCATCCCTTCCTCCCACCTCCTAGTCCTTCCCCTTCCCAACTCCATCTCAATGGGCACATTTAATTATCCCTCTCTCCCATATCATATTCTGCTCCCTTCCCTAAAAGGTTCTCCACCTTTTTAGCCCTATGTTAGTTAACCAATGTCTCCCAGGTACTCTAAAGCTCATTTTGGCTTTAAACTGTATAGGGTCCCTAGAACACCCAATGCCTTTATTCACCCTTCATTCCTCAACTGTTTAGTAACTGATTTACTTTCCATGCTTTCTACTCTTCTCCACTGCTCCTTCTACCTTAGCCTGCTCCTGACTAATGTGGCCAGTCCTCTTCCACCAGTCTGCCAACTTATTTTTTTTTTCATTAAACCCAGATAAGATCTCTGTATCTCTCCATTACAGGTCCACCCCTTGTCCGCTCCTCTCCTTCAAGGATATCTGTCTAAGTTCACCAAAATTACATACCTCCAATAGTAATCATCCAGAGCTAATGTCCACACTGCCAGGTGATTAGCCCTGCCTTGACTGTTTTTGCATACTACGCATACAAACACACTCACACTTATGAACAATTCAGAATATTTAATCCATTTAGTGTATGTTTTTAGAGCAGGGTAGACCTTAGGTAAATTGGTGATGTAGTTGAAAAGGCTCCCCTCCTACTTCCCAACTCATCCTGGCCTACTCAAACTATCCAGATCACTTTATTATCTTTCTTTTTCTCACAGTCTGGTTAACTCTTCAGTTTTTTCCTATAGTTTATTCATTTGTTCAGTCAACATTCTACATAAGCAAGATAGCACTCAGATAACTATGGATGAAACAATTGTATTAAGCCAGTGGGATTCTAGATGTTCTGATATACATTTTAGATTTTTTTGAACAACATTTTCATCCATTGGCTGCGTGAACGAAAACTAGTTCAAAGGAAGAAATTTAGTCTTTGTTTTTTTCCTGCATCCTTTCAGCACATCCTAACTTACCAAGACTACATTGTAATACAGTGGAAATAATTGCATTAAAATGTGGGTTGCAGGGCCTAGTCCCCAGAAACCATGAGGTTTCTATATACCCCAAAATGCATTTCAGAGTTTTTTAAACAACCTTTTCATCCAGCAATGGCCATGGCCTGAATGAAAACAATGATTAAGGAAAGAAATCCAGTCTTACTCTTTAACTTTGCTTTATCTTGCATCCTTTCAACACATCCTATCCGACCAAGACTATCCCTTAATATCTAAATTAAGATGGGGTTGGGGTGACTCCTAGTCATACAATAACCATTGAGCTCTAGATGCTGTGAGGAGCGTTTTAGAGTTTTTTCCAACCTTTTGAACCAATGATGGCCTGAACAAAAATCATGTGTACAGAAAAGAAATCTGATTCCACTTTTTAAATTTATTTCAGGGAAAACATACGCTGTAGCCAAGTTTTTATGCTCAAAGCTGACCAAACACCAGTTTATAATAAACCATACCTCTCAACTCTCCAGATATTTGCAGAATGTCCAGGTTTTTGCCTCATATTTTCGATCTGTTCCTCATAACATTTGTGGTTTTCTGGCAAATAATTGAGGATTGAAGTCACTACATTATAACAGACATTTCAGTTTCAGACTTTATATCCTTCAGAAATGCATACTAATGCAAAACCCATTATTCTATCAACTTTCTAAATTTGTTGGTGCATTATTTAAAATCTGTCCCTATTTTGGGGCTTTTGTCCCCTCATTATTTTAAGCTTTGTCCAGATTTATTTTTCTAAAAGGTTGAGAGGTATATAATAAATGAGAAGACAAATGCTTCTGAGGGTGCATATATCATATCTGGGAATAGTACCTGCCTCCTCACTTAAATATAACTAGTCACGTTCTGTGTATCCACCTCTGGTGTTAAGATGGGATTAAAATTAAGGCATAAATACCTACAGTCATATTTCAAAATGCTGCTGCTGTCATGTTTATATACAGTAAGCCTCCTCATTCCCTACCCGAAAAGTACAGCAACCTTCTCTGTACTCTTCTGATTTCACACTGGAACAGAACTGAAAAATCAAATAGTACACAGCGTACTTGCTGTCAGACCTATGCAAACAGCACGCTTATTTATTTGATTCCCTACTGAAATGTCAGCACTCAAAATGCCAAGTGCCAAAAAGTTGAAAAAAAAAAAAAGACTGAAAATGCAGAGAAGAGTGAATCTTGAAAATTGTTCTTCTGCTTAAAACTTCTTTTTGCAGGTTGGGGCGGGGGACAGGGGGGCAAGCCCACCACACCCCATGAACTTGTATATACCAACTCCAAGAATGTCATATCTTGGAAAACAGAGAATATTCTGAGAAATGGAAAGCTGGACTTAGTATATGTAAGTCCCTTCTTTCGGCAATTAAATCTCCACATTTCATGACTTGTTTTAGCAGGTCCTGACATTTCAAATGTATGCCTTTTTATACTCCCTCAAAATATAGCAACCTGTAAATGTTTGATTGTGAGTAAAATGAAAAAAAAAAAGATTGCAATAATATTACCAATCTGTTTCTTGCTACTTCCAGACACAGAGCAATGCTTCTATACAAGCTATACTGACCTTCTGTCCTCCACTCTGAAGTTTGTGAGGCAAGTTAAAGAAATAATGATCACACTGCCTCCAGCCTAACACAAGATTTAGTGACCTCTGTGGTTTGGGAGGAATGTTAAAGAAATAATTACATCGCCCCCTCCCCCTCACACACACACACACACACACACACACACACACACACACACACACACACACACACACACACACACACACACCACACGGACACACACACACACACACACACACACACACACACACACACACACACACACACACACACACACATGCACAGACTAACTGTATACACGTATGAGCAGAGCAGGTTTTAGACTAGGTGGGGTTCAAGGCAGAAGTGATTACTAAGTCAATGTTGAAATCCACTTATACAGCCCTGGTGTGTGGGGGCCACCAGCCCCCAGTAGTTTTGAAGGTCTGGCTATTCTGTGATGCATTCATCCCTTATTTATTTTTGTTTATTTATTTACTTACTTTTGAGAAAGAGAGAGATGACTATTAAACTGAGCAAGTGACAACAAGGGAAGCTAGTTTAATCGAGACAACCCTCATCAAGCAGTTATAGCCACTTCTATGTACAATAAAGATGCCTGATCATGATAAGAGGGGATGACTGTGTAATGTATTTCATCGTTGTTCTAAACAGTTGCCACTCATTAAAATATTGCATGCTGCCCAAATAATCATATTAGTCCTATAAAAGCAAAATAATAAGCAAACAGCAGCTAGTCACTGTCCTTTTATAAAAGACAGCCACAGAAATTATACCTACTCTATCTGTGGATTTCAGGTGTCCAGTGAAGCAGTTTGTTTTACTTCTCACAAATGCATACTAGTCCTGCTATGTCTTACAGTGAGTGTTTAAACTGAGCAAATGATAAGAGGGTCAGTTACTTTCATCCTGTCAACCACAACCTCTACCCATCAGTTACAGCTATGATGTCTAAAGGCTATGTAGTATTATTTCACCTCCACTGTCTACACAAACACATTTCCACATATAATAATTCAAGTTATTCCATACAAATCACAAATCCAGATTAATATTTTCAAACTATCTGGTTGATCACTGCCAGCATAAGTGTACAGATAGTAATGACACATATCTCATCATTCCATTCCTCTCATATCAACTGCACACTAATCACAAAGTCTGAAATATTGCACAAAAAACATCCGGTTGATCACTACCAGCATTATTTACAAATAGTAATAATACTTCTCTCAGAATTCTCAAGTATACTTCCTTATGAGGTATGTTCCTCATTTTGAGTCTAAAAAGTCCATGTTAGATGTGTATGAAGAAACACTGACCTCTATTAAATAAATAAATATGTGAGGAAAGTGTACCCCTTCAAGAATGGCACCCAAGGTTATTGTCTTGTTTGACTATGCATAAGGCCGGTCTTGATTTGGAGTGCAGGAGGAAACACAAGTACCCAGAGAAAATCCATGCAAATGCAGGGAGGGCATGCAGACTCCAGAAAGAAGGTATCCTGGCTGAAAATCAAACCAGATAATCTCTTGCTGTGAGGTGACAAAGCTACCACTGTGCCACTATGAACATCCCTCCATTCAGCAGAATCTCCAACCATGGCTTGGTGTAAAGTGCCCTGACAAGTCTGATAAACCTGTGCCCTAAAAGAAAGGACCTGAAGAGCATATCAAAATCCCTTCTGCATGCCAAATAAACTGTTAATCACGGACCATCAATTATTAACTGCTTATCTCCATTTCACAAATACTTCCTGACCATATTCTGTCAGGTACAGGAGGATAGCATCTAATCATACAGCTGGGGTCTTCACCAGGATTTTAATGTAAGTATTGATCATGGAAATTGTCTGATATTTATTAGGTCCATTAGATAATTCCCCTCCTTGAGAGAAAAACTATTCAACCCCACCTCAATGAATTTTGAAACCCCTGACAACATCAGTAACACTGAATTCCTCAACGAGTGTATCTACTACTGAGCCACCCACACTTGTAAAATTCAGTTGGGTAGCAGGGGCGTGGCTTGGATGGCAAGCTGAAAACAGCTGAGTTCTTGAGCTCTGCAGCCTTAATTTTTCCTGACAGGAGTTTTTATTTAATTTCACTAACAAAGACATGAAACTACTAAAATCAGATTCTGGAAGTTATAAGCTATAAGTTGGTGTAATTTTTAAGCTAAAATGTTTATATTTTCCTATTAAACTTTCAAATGGAGGAGACATTGAAACCACATTCACAAAGGAAGATGAGCTGCTCCAAATTTTCTCAGCAAGAAACTCCAATGAAGAAAGAAATCCAGCCAATCCTTACCACAGTTCAAGACTTGGTGGGTAAAATAGACAACCTTAAAAGTGGACAACATAAAAGCAGATACCACCAAACAAATAACCTTATTAAATGAACTCCTTAAACAACCAACTGCCCAGATTGCTGCTTTGGAAGATTCCGTATCAGATATAGACTACAGGTTAACAGAAACAGAGAAAAACATAGACTTTCTTCTTCAAGAAAACACCAGACTCATTGAAAAAATAGATGACATTAGAATAGAACCAGGAGAAACAACAAAAGATCTAATGGCATCCTGCAGCAGATGGAAGGGGGCAAAATGATTAATTTCCTGACTTCTTGGATTCCTAAAATGCTAAACCTTCCTGAAGCACTATCTTTCAGGATAGAAAGGGCACACAGGTCTTTAACTACAACTTCTGTATCCAGTAAAAACAGCCATCCAAGAGCTACTATTGTAAGATTTATCTCCACTCAAGACAAAGACCTTGTTTTAAGAAATGCTGGGTCATGGGATGATAGGATCATAGCTCTATTAACAATTGGTGACCAAACTATCACATTTGGCAATGACTTTTCACACCTTGTAATGTCCAAAAGAAGAGTATGTGTCCCTCTAATAAAATCATTAAAAAAGGACAGGATCAAAGCAAAACTCATATTCCTAGCAAGAATAAGACTATCCTTGCCAGGAGGAAAAAAAAACTTTTGATTCTCTCAAAGAAGCATCCACATTTGTCCAAAAAAAAAAACTTTTTAAGTCAATCTGAACCCATGAATTCTTCAATGAACATAAAAAGGCAAGCTTCAAAAAATGAGTGGACTTTTACAGAAAAAAAGAAACCCAGTGGCAAATGATTATACATAACTTCACATTCCATGCAAGTTTTGTTTTCTCCCTTCTAAATAATGAGGAATCATACACAGAAGGTAATATAAGTTCTTTTTTCTCTCCTATTATCTTTCCTACAACAATGCTAACTTTATAGATAACATATATTACTCAAAATGTAAGGTAAATCAAAATCTTATCCAACTGCAAACTACTATTCTTTACTTTTATCCCTTTATATACATGGCATTGCACTAGTGAAATGGTATAAAATCACTTACTCATTTCACATATTTATATATATTTCTTTTATATCCTATACTTATTTCTTCATGTATGTGCCTTCCGTTTCTGTTTTAGTCCTAGTGTCATAGTATTTAATCACTGCAGGAGAGAGAAATGCTTACTGTGTTACTGTTAAGTTATTAAAAACAAAGTGGTAACATTTTATTATTATATATACATTTGCTATTTAACTGAACTTTTGCAATGTGCTCCATTTAGCTAATATATCTTATAGCTGTGTATGGTTGGTAATGTTGAGCCTTTATTTTACATATTCATCATTTTACAAGTTATGCGTAAAAGCTTCACTTCTCTAGAAAATTCCTGCCTACTTACTACTTACTTTGATGGAATTTTGACAACTTTTTGACAAGCTCAATCTTCTAAAGGCTTCAGTTAGCTCACAGACTCATGAGAGACAATCTGTACTGTCTTGCAGGAAGTAGGCGTGACCTTGGAACCTGTTTCTTTTCACTGAACTCTAATAACAGTCAATCAGATTCAAGAATGATCGTTTGAACTGTGTTTTCATTCATTTAGCAATTATTTTTTATCTGAAAAGTCTTATAAGCATATGTTTACTGTAAATAGTGATTTATTTAATCTGAATTACATTTATATTTAAATAAGAATTACAAATATGTTTGTGACAGTGACAGTTTTAAATGCATCTTTTTTCCTGTTTGCTTTAATGACATTTGTGATGCCTGTGCACTGGCCCAGTAATCAAGGAGCCTCAATCCTGACCACTAACACCAGTGAGGGGCATCCACATTGGGAAGGATAACAAGTACACACACAGTAAAGTACAATTTCCCTTAAGAGCACACAGAGATCACAGTCAGTCCGGTTCCAAGCCAAGTCTTCCCAGCACTCCTTCTATCCAACCAGTGCTTCGTGTCCCTGCCCAAGTAGCTGACACACACACACACACAAACACACACACACACACACACACACACACACACACACACACACACACACACACACACACACACACACACACTTTAAGATATGATTTATATACAAACACACAGACACTTCTGGGGAAGGCTGGCACAGGCTCACTAGGTATGCCCCTTCCTCCCAGGCTATAAGGTAGTAATCCACTGCCACCAGAACCCCTAATATCAGCGACTGATAAGGCCCTTAACAAAGGCTGTCCAATTTTACTGTGCAATATTATTATCCAATTAGTAAGTATGACGAACAGCAAGGCTTATTGGATTGGCTCGGACAGTATCAATATATATATGCAATATACTCTAGAGCTTAAATTATCTCTACACAAAACAGCCACAGTTGAAAGATTTAAAAATATTTAATAATAAATAATAACAACACAAGACAAATCTCCACAATTCAACACAGTGCTAGTCAAAAGTTCAGACACAAGAAAATGCTCAAAATAATACTGTAGAATAGTCTGACATAAATATAGAAAATATCTAACCTTACTATTTCCTATCTATTTCTAAGAGAAACAATGTTCTAAATAACTTACATACATACATACATACAGAGCAAAGGCAGAGTACTGGTGAGTGGATGTTCTTCAGACAAAGTCCAAAATGCTCTCTCTTTGTCTCTGAGATCCCTTATATTGATAATACATCACTGCTGACTCACTTTAGATTACATTATTCTTGACACTTCTCTGGCTTCCAGGCTACCAGAAACTCTAAACTTAAATTTCTTAGTTTTCTTAGTTAGCTTGCGCCTGGCCAGGAAGCCATAACAATAAAAGACATTATACATGCAAAACCTTGCAATTATCTCTGGTCTCAAAACAATAGAAGGAATTCCTTCATCCAGACATTCTGTCTCCAAGTTTGAGATCAAACAGTCATACAATGCTTGACTTATCAGCTTTCTTCCAGCAGAGTGCACTGTGATTACATTTTTGAACCTCAGTACAACATATAGTTTAATCATAACATATAGTTCTCTTTTACGTTTGTAAAACCAGCATGTGGATTATATTAATATTTACAGATCACATAGAATTATTTACAAGATTCTATCTGGCTGGGCTGGCAGCTTTTTCATTTCTCACAACGTTACAGTCCTGTATTTACTCATTGCAACAAATAATTATTAGGATTAATCAATTTATCTTAGTCTGGTTAGATAAAAAGAATTTTAAGAAATTGTATACAGCTTCATGTTCTTAGTTCATGCATGCATACATAGTGTATTAAATTGAAATTTTCCTTTTGTATGTTTTTAATGTACCTGCAGTTTCCCTTCTGCTTGCTATTAACCTGCAGTAGCCAGGAATTTCTACTAGATGTCATGAGAGGGTTAGTTTGTGGCTTCTACGAAAAGCCTGGATATACTTTATCCATGAAGAAGGTTATTAAAATGTACAGTTTTATTTCCAAATCTAGAGTTTTTAAATTGTCTATAACAGTTTTAAAAATGTATTTGTCATAATCACGTAAAGCACTTTTCAATTTTACTTTTAATAGCAGTCTCCATCAAATGATAATATTTAACATTATAGCTTTTAATGTCAATAGGTTGAACAATTCCATGAAAATGAGCAGTATCAACAAATATTTAATGCTAAATAAAGCAGATGTTACATTCATTCAGGATCCCACTTAGTAAAAGAAGATCTAAACAAATTAATCTTTAAGGATTATAAGATTTTGGTAAGTTCAAACTACAACCACAAAAGAAGAGATGTCCTAATTTTACACACAAAATCAATGCAAATTCCAGGAATAGTTGACTCATACTCAAGCAATGATGGTATGTTTGCTTTAGTCATACTAAAATTAGATAAAAAGATGTCCACTTTTGCAAACACCTACTGGATACTGGGTTTTGGGACTAAAACTATGAAAAAAACATTTATACACCATAACATTAAAGCCTAAAGGTGAGTTACTATTAGCAGGTGATTTCAATTGTATCTTGTCCTCTACAGATACCACAAACTCTAAGGTCTTAAAGATGCCCCCTGTTGCCAAGCACTTGAACAACTACATAAAAGACAGAAGCCTAATTGACACTGATGGTATAAAAATATTATCCTCCCTGAATTATTCTCACTACTCTTACAGATTTGGCACACAGACCAACATAGACAAAGTCTTTGTAACCAGTTCTTTACTGGCCAAAACCAATATTGTAATGCTGACATCATGCCCTATGTCTGACCACAATGCTATCACCTTCAATGTAACACTTAATACTGACCCCTTACACTTCTGTCAAAGACTACCTGCTTATTTAGCAACAGTACAAGGATTTAAGGGATGGTTTCTAGATGAAATAAAGCTCTTCCTAGATGCCAATAATAATGGATAGGTTTCAGATATTATATACTTTAAAGGTAGTTTTACATGGTAAAGTCAAAAGATGGTGTATAAATAAAAGAAAAGAGTGGGATAAAAACTGGTAGACATACAAAAAGAAATTAATGGTCTAAAACTAAAACTTACATCAAATCTGCTTTAGCTGACATATGTAAACTGAACAAGGAGTATCAGGAAACCATGCAGCATAAAATATCAATAAATCTGGAAAAAATCAATTAATCCCAAGAGTATGCACAGGATTGTGAGTAGATTTAAATATTTACATGAAAAAGTCATATAAAAGAAATAATATACACTAGAAATAATCAGACTATCAAAGTTACAGATCTAAAAAATATCTTATTATGTTTTAAAAAACATTTCAAGTACATAAATAATAATAACTCATCTACAAATGATAAAAGTATAGACAACTTTCTTGCTAATAATATTCAAAAGAAGCTATCCAAACACAATATTAATAACACATGAAAACCCTATTCCTTTAAAGAATTAAAGAACAAATAAAAAATCTTAAGACAAAAAAGGCACCAGGGATGGTTGGTCTAATTCCAGTGTTTTACAAAGTCTTACCTGATAACATCTTGAAAGTCTTACTCAATGCATTCCAAGAAGTTAAAACCACAGCAAACATCCTTCCCTCATGGAAATATTCTATCATCTCTCTGATCCTAAAACCAAATAAAGAGCCCAACCTTTGGACATCAGACAGGCCAGTTTCTTTGCTTAACATTGATTACGATATATTCATGTCTATCTTAGCAGACAGATTAAATAATATTCTTTCAATATTAATTCATGAAGACCAAACTGGGTTTATCAAAAACAGAAATGTACAAGACAATGTAATTAGATTACTATCCTTAACAACTTAGCAAACAAGAAAAAAATGAGCTTTCTATTTTAAGCCTTGATATAGATAAAGCATTTGACTCCCTAAGTTGGCCATATCTGTTTAAAGCTCTGCAAAAATACAATTGCTCCCCAGACTTTATAGGATTAATTAAAAAAGATATATGAAAAGTCCATAGCCTATGTAAAGATTGGATTGTATCTGTATAGCCTATTCAAAATATTAAGAGGTACTAAACAGGGGTGCCCCTTCTCCCCATTACTCTTTGCTCTGGCTATTGAGACTCTTGCAAATTATGTTAGAAATAATGACAGTGTTAAAAGATATAAAGTGTCAGACAAATTATTCCCAAGATACAACTGTCTGCTAATGACCTACTAATAACTTCTAATGAGACAAATTATTCCCAAGATACAACTGTTTGCTGATGACCTACTAATAACTTCTAATGATACTGAAAATTCAATAGATCACCTATTACATAATCTAGACTTATTTGCAAACATCTCTAGTCTAAAATTCAATCACAACAAAACTCAGGCACTTCTAGTGAATAAAAATGTTCCTATGAAATGTATAAACTCAATTACTAGTCTACATGACAGTTAGAACAGACTCTTCTTCACATTTGAAGGTAGACTAACTTTAATCAAAATAATACTGTTACCTAAAATCTTATTCATTGGCCAAGCTCTAATAATTCCCCACCTGTCAAAATTAAACAGAAAATGAATAACTTATTACTCAAGTTTCTTTAATATCCCAAAAAAAACAAGACTTTCTTTTCTCTGGCACATACACACCACCATTTGGGATGCAGGAGGTATAGGGTTTCCAAATACTGATTTTTATTTAAACTCCACATTTATTAACATAGTGCTGATTTGGAATAATACTTCTTATACATCATATTGGAAATCAATACATGAAACCTTACTTCTTAATAGTAATAGGACATTGCATGAATCATGCTGAAATACATACAAACATCTTTATATGGATTTTAAAAATATACATTCAAAGTGAAAGATCAAAATTTGTTTTCACACCTCTTATAAACCACATATATTTATTGTTTAAAAAGCTTATATCTTCTAATCAATTAATTAAGAATTTATTAATAATTATGTGTCTTATTGCTTACAAGAATGAATGTTTGATATCTTTGGATACTCAGAAAATATTATAATTTAAGAAGGGTGACCTATTATATTGGAATCAATTTCAGCTAATAAAATAAGTTCTGCAGACTATTTGATCAGCGGATATAGTTTGCAAAATTGCAATTGGCTGGACATCCAAACTTGTAAGGATTTTATACATATTAAGCTCGTACCCTCATTAGAGGCATACAATAAGAGTAACTTAAAAGTCCTGAATTTTATCTCACCAATTATTAATAGCTCACCCAAGAACAATTCATACATATCCGTTATTTATAAAATTCTCAGAAATGATTTTAGCAAAACAGATGTTTCTTTTTGGAATTATTCAAGTGAAGTTACTAGACAGGTATTCTCAGAAAAAGATAAAAAATTTTGTTTACAGTTGGTGAAGGAATACACATCTTCCCTGTTCTGGCATGTATACACATGGAAATTTTTACATAGGTGTTTTTTACCCCACATAGACTAGCAATAATGCACAATAAAGATGTAAAGAAATGGTGGAGCTATGGACACCATAATGCTGACTGGATACATATGGTTGTTAATTGCAAAATAATTTCCCCATTTTTGTTATACTTTAAATATCTTTGTAAAGCTCTTTGGAATGACAACTGCATAAATTCTGACTCCCTTATTCTTTTCAATGTTCCAGTTCCTGAAGTCATTCCTAAAAAGCAAACAAATTTACTATGGTCTATCTTGTCTGTAGCAAGGAAAATTGTCACTAAAAATTAGAAATCCCAAACTACTCCTGTATTTAAAGTTGAGTTTATTCATCTTGTGAAATACATTTGTAAGAATGAGATTGCTATTATAAAAGCAAAGACTAACAACACAACTCATTATTTAATTGCTTGGACAAAATTTGTCTAATCTGTTAGAGAAATATTAAGTGTTCTCCAATGTATATTGCTTTTTTAGTTGTTATGGATATTATATATAGTTTGTTTTTTCTTGTTACTATACTGTTAAGTTATTGTGTTATAAAATGAATAACATGTTGGAAAACAAAAATTCAGTTGGGTCGCCATCCAAGCCCACTGTCATGTATTGTTTTACATATTTGATTGCTTGCTGGGTCTTTGGTATTCTGATTAGGTTAACGAATTTGCTCCTTTGCTCTGGGGATAACTGATTAAAGACCACTGATGATTTCCAATCCCAGTTTGCTATCTCCAAACTGAATCTCTGTTTCAACCTCTGAGTTATTTCCTTCTGCTTTTCTGTTTACCTGCTTTAATATTCCTAGGCAAATAGTTATTTATGGATTCTGCCTGGATCTACCAAAACTCCTTGTTTATGCATTTCATGCATCTATCCATCCATCCATCCACAACTCCTTTTTTCCCATTTTTGCACATGAGTTTGGGGTGTCACTTCACCAGTGACAATCATCTAGATCCAAGATTTACACCATTACGTGGCTTCGTACATATTGATTGCTACCCCTTCCGCTTTTGCATGTAGCTTGGATTCTCATACTGTCCATAATTCCCATTCCAGTCATAGCTTATGTTATTTTGCTGCAGTTGCTTTTCCAGTGATCTCAGCCAGTCTTTGTTTGTCCTTCTCTGCCTACCTTCTAAATGCATCATCTTGTCTTTTATGGTAGTTTTAATCCCTTTCCCCAGGATTCCTGTAATGTTGGCCTTATCATAGGTAGTCTGGTGTTTTGAGTCATGTGATTGGTAGGGGTTCAGCACTTGTGAGTATGAAGTAGCATCTCAGTGTGTGTCTTATATATTCTATAGCTTCCATACCTCAGCCTGTAGAGTTTACTAACCAGTCTGGCAGACCTATGCAATTAGTTATTTCAGAACTCACACAACCATTTCTTGCAGGATAGTTAACTGATCCCTGTCCACTTGTAGCTTGCTCATCTACAGCCAGATCTACAGCCCTGCACTACCTCAGTTATTAACTTAAGGAATACTGGAAAGTCTTAAACAACCGTAGCTTTGATTTGAACTCTCGCCAATTGTTTGCTTGCCATTTCCGTCCCCATGAACTGATTAAAATGACTGGCATGTATCAAGTAGTTTCAGGTAATGGAGGATTCACTGATCTCCCCATGCTTCTTGCAAATCAAATCCTCTCAAACTTCCAGCTGCATTACTGTTAGTAGACTTTCCTTTATATTGATGTGATTTATATACACGTATATATATATATATATATATATATATATATATATATATATATATATATATAGTTTATATTGATATTATATACATTTTTAGTGACTAGACAATCTCTTTAGATTTTATCTGTAACAGTATCATCTCCACATATAATGTAAGTCCAAACCTGGATGAAACCCCCTTCATAATAATCTGGGGCATAGATATTGCCTAGATTTATTATTTTCCTCATAACTCAATCAGCCATATTATTCATTTATTATTACCAATACTTCTATTTTCTTCTTTGATGCATTGGAGGAGGTCCTTTCTGGAAAGAATAAGCCCTCCTTCTTTCTACCATACAGTTTGGTATCTATAACTAAATTTGGTAAAATCTCTGCAGATGAGCTTTCCCATATCTGAAACACTTAATTTAGTTCCTTGAAATGGTTTTATATGCACTTGCTCCCACTGCAGCTTACCTGAAATAATTATTCTTTTAACTAGATGTGAGTGCTTCTTCCATATTACATGTTATTATTTAAATAGAGTGCCTCAGTGGTGCAGTGGATAACATTTTCACCTCACAGCCAGAGGCTCCCTGGTTCAATTCCTGGCTGGGGTGCCTTCTGTGTGGAGTCTGCATATCCTCCCAATGTTTGCATGGGTTTCCTTTGGGTGCTCCAGTTTCCTCCCACATTCCAAAGGCATATAGTAGGTAGACTGGACATTCTAAATTGGCCATAAGTGTGAATGTGTAATGCAAGTCTGTGGTATGGAGGAACAGTCATGGCAGGAATTAGCCACTTGGTTGTGTAAACCTTGATTCTAGATGATTGTCACTGTTGAAATGATACTCTGACCCCCATAGGAAAAATGGGGTTAAACAGAGTGTCTACCTCCCCCAGTTGTCCTTCCTTTCTGTATATCCCTACCAAAGGTTTTCACACTCTCAGCCCTATTGCTTATGAGACTAGAGTCCAGTGTTCAGTCTTCCATTCAGTGACTAAAAATGCATTTTGAGCCTTCTTTTCCTCTTCTGGCTTTATCCGTCTTGACTTCTTTTAATAAGTTACCAATAAGTTACCACGTTTCCTTTAATAAGTTACCATGTTTTTTTTTAGTAAGTTACCAAACTCTGCTTCAAATGTTTCTCACAGCCACATTTAGGTTTAATTTTATTCACCAGCTCAGCAAGCTCAGTTTCTATTCCTATCTTGCCACTCATTATAGCTAGCCTCTGCCACTGTCTTTGTTCTTTCACCATCACCATCACCTCTTGTTACTTCTGTGACATCATGTAGGAACTTACTGTGTATGTAGAAGTGCATCCCTTCCCACTGGTAAGGCCCACGTAATAGTATGCTTGCCATCTAGTTGTACTGATATAATGGCTGCCATTGTGAGTCCCACCACAAAGGCTGAGATATTTTTAAGCATTACTGTCACTGCCATTGCATGGGAATGTGCATGACCATTGTCATCAGTGCCCATTAGTGCCATCTGAATTCTTATGGGCACATTTAGAACTGTACCCTTAACATTTAAAGTACAATTGTGGTTAGAAACTGAAAAACACTTGATTAACATGATTTGGATTGCATGTATCTTCATCTTCCCGGCAGTACCACTGTTTTACATTATTCCAAAAGGTAATTTTACCTGAAAATTGTATATGGAACATCATATTGCCCTTCCATTTCTTTCAGTGTACTGTCTTCATTTAGTCCGAATGACAGTACTCTGTATTAATGACATGATTGAGGACACAGTAAGTAGATTATTTTTTTTAGTGACTCCCTTTAATTTTTTGTTTATTACAGGGTCCTAGGCAGATATGCATAGTGACTTTGCTGTTTCATCTGTAAACACTGGCCAAATAAGTTGTCTGAAAAGTTTCTAAATAGCTGCATCAATATTCCATTCTTCGCTTACTCACTGTATCAGACATAGGTGTCAGGCTTGTAATCATGCATACTTACATTACGCTTTCATCTTTTGAATAACAACAAATCACAGTGACAGAACACTTTGTCATGGGTTATATAATGTGTCAGCTGCTGCCAGAAACTTCACAAGAAATGAATGCAAGAGTTCAATAAAAAGCAAAATAATGTGCAGAGAAACTGCAGAATGAGGTGCAAAGTCAAAAATAGAGGATGAAGAGTTTGTTTCCTACTTTTTTATATATGATTCTTAGAAGAGTGACTGTTGTGAGAAAGATGTATATTTGCAAGTACCTTTAATTAAAATAAATGTTTTGTAAATACTTCAGTATAAGAAACAGAATTATCTACATAAACCCAGGCTGGTTGTTCTTCAGTATAATGCAGGCTTGATGATAGTTCTTAGATCTGTGATCAACAGTACAGTCCCTTTTTCTTAGAAGTGCATTAAACTCACTTAGTGCACAGCCTGGCATGGTTTGTTACTCTTTTGAATAATTAGTTCTAAGGTGGCTGGAGTGATTCAGGACAGGATCACTACAACTAGATTTTAAGGTGCAGTCATCTTGCATCTTAATATGAAAAAAAACATAATTTTCCATCCTGGAATGGCTTAATAAGAAAATGCCACATTTGTATCTGCAATTAGTCGTGCATTAGGAATAGCCATAACTCTAAAGGGACAAGGAATGACACAGGACCTCTGTCTGATGTAGTTATTGCCTGATTCTATGTTTTAATGAAAGATATGCTAAATCTCCCCCACTAGATTTGTAACAAACCTCATTCCTGCACTGCAGACTACAGATACTATTTAGTATATTATTCACATCTCAGAAGACTGCAATGTCAAATGTAGTACTTAATACTATAAAGTGAATTAATTCATCAAAACATCTATACTTAGCTCCCATGATCATAATGATTACTAAACCAGTAACATGCTTTGCACTGAATATTTTTAAAATCATATGCCACTATTGCTGGCATAGAGCACTGTCAACAATTCAGGGAATCCAGATTTGATTACTGCTTCAGCAATCCTGTTGGACATGGCATGAGTATGGGAGAGAAATGTCTAGAATTATGCCTATTTATTTTTCCTTGTGAGGAAGGTGTGGGGACATGCTGTTAACATGCAACCAAGCAAGGGAGTACCAGTGATGATACTGGAGCTGGGCAATTGGTACATAATGCATTTGGGCCAAAGGGCAAAATGAGGAGCATAGGTGTGGTCTTGTCTCTTGCAGAGTATAGCATGTCCCCTTAAACTATGCCAGCATGTTAGCATGTTGAAAGTTGGTTAGGGCTCTGTGAAAGTTCCAACACAAGGAAACAGTAGGATGTTGCAGGTGATCTGGCCCCTTCATCCACCTCCTTACATTAGATATGTTTCCCAGTCTGCTTCCCACATCATAAAAACAGCCCCTCCCACTACTAGGATTCAAGGTTTGCCTTCTATCCAAGAAAAATCTTCCAGTCCCATTGTTACCCTGGTGAGGCAGTCCCATCAGGGTAGTACCAAGAGTGGAGGTCAGAGACATTGGGAGAATGCCACTTAGTAGCTGAAATTCAACTGCAGTGCAGATACCCAAAAATTATAATTAAAGCATTATGCCTGCTAGTCTTGTATGTTCATACTAGCGTTAAGACCCATACAAGAAGAGAAGGCAGTAGGGGTGGTTACAGTGTTTAATACTTCTTTTCAAATTAGATTTAAATCTAATTTGTCAGGTCCACTTTTGAAAGTGATATTAATCCACAACAGTCAGAATCAGTCTGAGATACAAGATGTACATTTAGAAAGTTGCTACAGAACTCCTTGTGTGTGTGTGAAGTCAATAAGGTAAGTATTCTGGGGGTCTGTTGTGATAAGTGCATATAGATATCTTAAACATGCATGATTATCTTTGTTTTGCTCATAAAACAAACCATGAATCCGTTTATTGCAGACTAAATTACATTTGCAGTGACTTTCGGAGTTTTAAATTCAGCCAGGTGTTTCGCACTTTACAGCTCACCTATAAACCATATTTGATTAGACTTCACATGCTGTGCTTCCTATTGCAAGCACATTAGGCTATGCTATAGCAACTGTGCTACAAAAACAAGTCTGCTACTCTTGTCTTTTCAGACTTATTGGTTTAGATAAAATCACCATGGCAACAATAAAGCAAAATGTCACTGCTTTTCTTTTCCTTTAGCTTAAAAAAGTAGCAACCACATAAAACAGGGAATCACATTTTTTTTTTATAAACAGACAGACAAACATAGATAAAACACTAGAAGAAATAGATGCATACTATACTCTATATCTGTGAAGTGGATGCACAGTATGTGAGTTTTCAGGGTTCTGGTAGGAAAATAATAATGTACCTTGGGTGTCATCTAGTGGTAAATGTCGAATACTCTAAAAGGAAAGTCTGAGTCATGCTGTATCACCTTCATCAGTTTTCTTATGCAGCAAAAAATACATACCCAAGGCTGCTTTGCACTGACACAAAAGCCCTCGTTTGGGTTAAACATGAAAGTGGGGAAAGAATGAATAGCTGAATAAATGAATGAATGAATGAATGAATGAATGAATGAATGAATGAATGAATGAATGAAAAAAGTATGTACATTTAGCACTTGCACCAGTCCTTCATTCTCCTTGTATTCTTAGGAACAGCTGGGGATAACCAGGCCATGTGCACGTTTGTGCAGAAATGACACAAGCACAGAAGTACGTTTTTAAACTGCAAATGTGTTTTTACATTTAACTGTAAAAATGAGAGCATCACTAGCACTAGTGATCATTATGAAATGCTGTTCTGTTAAGCACTGCATGCCAAAACATGCTTTAATAAATGTTTATTAATACAACAAACCAGCAGGAAGTTGAAGAGGGAAGGTATAGATCCACTTCTGTTACATAATTAACAGTATTTGATTTTTAGCTCATTCATCAGTTGTTACAGTCTATAAAAATGGGTTCATGTGCAGAACATTTTCTAGAAAAAGTAAACTAACATTTGTTGATGATGCATGTAGATGAACACACTGGCATCAGCAGGGACACGTTATGTTACTAGGTCTGTGATAATACTTAGAACTGTTTCAGTGAAAACAAATGTCTTATTGCAACTTAAGAATATAATTGATAAAGTATATTGACATCACAGTGGTGCTGTTTGGCAGTATTCTGCATTTGATGTCGACTTACAAAGTCACCAATGGTATCGCTTCGGTATCAGGACTGCCGAGATGATTTTCTTCATTGCTTTCCATTAACTGTGTCTCCTTACCAAGCCATCTCTCAGTACCTTTTCTGATGACGTTGCTCAGCTTTGGCATCCTACATGTGTTGGAGTTAATGTGAACAGAAGGGCTTATGTCAACAACAGTTTCAGATACAGAACTACAGCCAGATATGTTGAGGCCTTGCATGAAGACTTCCCAATTAATACTGGTAGGTGAGTGCCCTTCTAGACCCTGGTGTCGTGGTTGGGCCATCAGGGCCAGCATTAGTAAAAATTACTTCAGTATTATTCCAGTCCATTGACTTCTTGGATTACAAGCATTTGGGCCCATGGTTCTTGGCACCAGTACAGGCCAGATGGACTTTCTGATGTTAGCTTCTTGTGCCAAATTATTAGTGATTATTTTATTTTTAATAGTTTTATAAAAATTATTTATTATAGTTATAAATATGATTGAGGTTTATAACATTTATAATCTATCTTCTTTATTCAAGACAACGTATAATAGTTTATGTCCTATTTACTTTTATGTACATATTATTATATCACTGTACTCAGATGCTGTATCCAGTTTTTTACTTACCTTCATGGCTCAGGTCATGCTTTCACATCTTTCTATTGAAATATCGACACTCATATTGTCCTTTTACAGATATTTCAATTAGGTTCCTTATATGATGCACTTTAATGTGTGTCTTATCACATATTTCTCTACTAGTGATTTTTAACATCACATGCATTTACGTTTTATGATTTATTTGGTGTCTGTTGCATCTTTTACTGAAAAAGTTTCATATTTATAGCAATAAACAAGAATGCTAAATGTTTATTTTTTACAGTAAAACATGGCCATTTCTGGCTCCATATTGTTGTTGTTGTTGTTGTTGTGGTTTGTGACTTTACATTTCTGTTCTCAGCATGCTTTTCACTTCAGTCACCTTTGCTCATTTTCTGAAATATTAGCTGGAAGTCACAGACAGAGTACAACATATTTGCACAACTCTGACTCCAAAGAGGCACTCTGTATGATGTGCTTGAAAATAATTATGGATAAAGCAGGCAAGGGATAAACACAGTATGTCATCCAATATAACACATAAAAAGCAGACAGTGCTATAGCAGCACATCAAAATACCTGTGCTACTGAAGCTCAAATGACCAGTCTGGATGATGTCATGTCAAAGCCATTCCACTGCACATAGAGTACACTCTGGTGTATATGACAACACACAGTGCCACGAAGATGATAGCAGCTCCCAACAGACAGTAACATGCAGGACAACATAGCATGGTTCAGTACTCACAATAACACCAATGTGGGTGAGCACATCAAAGCGGCCACTCTATCCATCATAGAAATGGAAAATACAGCAAGCATAGTGGAAAACTCAATGGTAAATAGTATGGGATGGAAGGTCGGGGAGAAAATAGGGATATTTTTGTGGGGACAGGGTCCCCTTTTCATTATTATAAAAAAATGTTGATGAGGAGGGTATTAAGGGGTGGCTTTGAGTGGAATACAGGTAAAAGGTCAGGTAGTGGCTACAGACAGACAAACAAACATGCAACACATCGACATTCAGGGGTGCCATACATAACTACTGGGATGGAGCCTGAATGGAAAAATACAGACAAAGTATAGACAAACGGTGATGAGCAGGGCATGACAAAGGACAAACTATGGGTAAAGACACAAAAATGAAGAGTGACACTGGGGAAGGTAATAGGGTAGTCTACTATCAAGGGTAACTGCTAGGACATCCCAGAGAGCACTATGCCCAGAATTACAAACCTGTGTGGCAAACATCATGGGTCAGTTGCTCCCCTGGAGGCCTAATAGCTGGGACTTGCCAGTCAAGTGTGTCATCAGACTGCTCCAGAGCATCCTGCTGCTCACACACATCAGTGGCTACTAGCCTCTGCAACTGTTGTTTGGTTGCCAGAAGTGACACACACTGTCCACCTCCAGCAGTGGAGCCTTCATTCTTTCTCAGCCTCAAATGAACCTGCGTATGGGAGACACAATGACAAGAAAATGATAAGACACATATATGACATCAATATAATTGTAGTTCTTCAATAGAATGTTATCCAAGATATACACACCTTGCTGTCTAGAGAGCTCTACTGCCTTCCTTGGCATCCAGAATTACTCAGATGACCCTCCACTGTTAAGCACTGCTGCACAACACTGAAAGCCGTACGAGATACATGAATATACCAAACATACTTGTAGTACATCTCTGTCCTCATCTCATGAAACTCTGTCTCCCATTGCTGAAGCGAATCACAAAAGCACAGCTTACGGTCATCATAATGGCACCTGCAATGTTCACTAGTACATGTGATGCATGTAGCATCAGACAGCAGCCATGGCAGGTTGAAGCAGGCATTGACTTTTTAAAAGAGTCATCACAGTGTCCCAGCAGATGCTGCGTATAGTCACTAAACAGGAATAACAAGAAAAACCTGATTTCTGTGGCACACCATTGTGGAGGCTTGTGTGTAGATAAGGATGAAACAGCCATGGCCATCCAGTTGATCATCTCCAGGAGCAGCATGGTAGAGTCATGCATGTGGATGTACCTTTCTGAATTAATTTCAGTACAGTGGTATACCATGGTACTATGGTTCATAGGTTCATAGGTTCATAGGTTCATACTAGGCTATCTGCCCTAGGGCATTTATAAGCCTAGCCAGAGTGTGTTTTTTCGAGGTTAGTATACTGTGCCTCTGTCTAACAGTGACACAGAAGTGATACCCGGGGTAAACCTATGATCTCCCATCCACTCATCAAGATTTCTCTTGAAGAGAGTCAATGAGGGACTCTGCCTAACCTGGACTGGGATTTTATTCCAGAGTGAAGGGAGCTTCTGGGTTATGAATCTGTCCCTCCAGCATGTCCTATTTATTTCAGTGCTGAGGTTCAAGTCTCTCGAGCGCGTAGCTCGATGGGATTTGGATTTTCTGAGGTGCAGCATGTCCATTAATTCTGGGTTGGACATGGCTTTATACGTCAGGCACAGATTGCCTCTGAGCAGGTGGTATGCCACTGAGTAGAGCTGGAGTTTCTTTAACCGGGCAGCATATGGCATCTGTTTGAGCCCTTTGATCCACTTGGTGAGGTACTTTTGGGGTCTTTCCAGTTGCTGCAGGTGTCCGGTAAGGTACATCCCAAAAGGGGCATTGTACTCAATTATGGGCCTGATGAGGGATGAGTAAAGAGGCACGATGACCTCCCCTGATCTAGATGTGAATCCCTTCATGATTAGGTGGGCTATATAAAATGTTTTTCTAACCACTTTGGCCATGTGGTTGTCAAATGAGAGATTGCTATCAACTTGGGTCCCCAGGTCCCTAATTAATTCTTCTGTACTTAATGGATTACCACCTATGTGGTAATTTGTGGGCACTTTGTTTTTGCCAAAGGGGATGACTATACACTTTTTGGCGTTTAGCTTGAGGCCATGGCTCTGGCACCAGTTGTCTGTTTCTATGAGGCCCTTTTGGAGGATGCTTGTGTCGGCTGGAGAGTCGATTATGGCGCCCAGTTTGCAGTCATCTGCAAACTTCGTCAGCCACAGTCCTTCCATGTTGGCCTGTACCTCTGAGAAATATATACCGAACAAGAGAGGTCCCAGGACTGAGCCTTGTGGGATGCCACTTGTAACTGGTTTGGAGTCTGACATGGCTCCAGCAATTCTAACCATGTGGGTTCTGTCCTTGAGCCAGTTTGCAACCCATCTAGTGACTTAGGGGTTTATATTTAAGCTGGTGAGCTTATCTATAATGCCCGAGTGGGGTATTGTATCGAAGACTTTTGCGAGGTCCAGGTAGGCTGTGTGGACCACCTTCCCCTCGTCAATGGCCTTGGTGACTGTTTCAAAGAAATCGACCAGGTTTAAGAGGCAGGATCTGCCCTTAACAAAGCCGAACTGGGTAGGATCCAGTGTCTGTAGGTCCCCAATATCTTTATTTATGAGGTCCATGATGATCCTTTCCATAGCTTTGCAGACCAAGCTAGTCAGGCTTATGGGGCGATAGTTTCCAGGATCCGTTGAGGCACCACCTTTGTGGAGAGGGACCACTGTTGCTGTATGCCACTCTTTGGCTACATATCCTGTAGTAAGGCTGAGATTGAACAGTAGTTTTATGTTTGGGTTTAGCTCTTCTTGGAGTTCATGTAGGACACAGCCCGGGACACCGTTTGGTCCCATTGATGCTGTGTTTTTTGCTTTGGAGAGGGCGGTTCTTACCTGAGCATCTGAGATGTCAGGGGGGCAGCACTCTGCTGGGATAGATATTTGCCCTTTTGGTGGGGAGGGGTGGAAAAGTTTGCACTGAACCTGTCAGCTAGGATGTTGGCAATGTCTGTGGGTTCGGTGTATTTTTTGTCATTTTGGACTAATTCTGAGCATATCTAGGAATTCCCACCCAGGTTCCTAACATAACTAAAGAAAGCCTTGTGATTATCCTTAGTGTCCTGTGCAATTTTTCTCTCGAAGCTGGCCTTAGACGATTTTATGAGTGCCCGTAGTTTTTTGCTAATACTGATCAGAGATGCCTTCCCTTTTTGGGATTTTGCTCTATCATGTAGTAGCTTCCTCCTTCTATTGTATAATTTGTTTATGGCTGGGGTCCACCAGACAGGACGTCTGCCTTTGGAGGATTGGGTCTTGCTTTTATTTGGGATTGCATGATCCATGCATTCCTGAAGGTGTTCATAGAATGCGTTTATAAAGGATTCTGCGGTCTGGGTCGTATTTTCCACAGGCCCGGGGGCTTTGAAGGATTCCACCTCAGTTTTGAGGAGTGTGAAATTTGCTTTAGAGAAGTTTTTCACTGTGGTTTTCTGGGCAAGGGGTGGGGTCGGGATGTGAATATCCAGTGAGATTAGTTTATGGTCTGATCTTACCAGTGAGGGATACACTTCTGGTCTGGAGCATAGAGTCCCCATGTTGTTGATGATCAGGTCCAGTATGTTTTCCCCTCTTGTGGGAGTGGTAACAAGTTGTTCCATAGCATTTGAGTTTATAAATTCTAGGAACCTTTGGGCTAGGGTGTTGGAGCTAGAGTAATGCTCCCAGTCTATGTTTGGGTAGTTGAAGTCGCCCAATATAATGGTGTTTGGAGAGACCTTCATATTTTCCAGTGTTCTCAGGAAGGCCGAGTGGGGTTCCTGGGTTTGGGAGGGTGGTCTGTAACATTCTATAAACTGGAAGGCAGTTTTACCCACTGTTAGTTGCACATGGATAGTCTCTGATGCTTCGTGCTGTGCCACCAACCTGGAGGTGTGGGTATCTTTGACGAATATTGATAATCCCCCTCCTTTTGTGGTTTGGTCCAAGTTTTGGGGCCGAAAAGCATGGTATGAGGTATAACCTGGTAGTGTTCGGGTGCTCTCAGGAGCAGAGATGTAAATATTACTTATGCTAAACAGTATGTGTATAGTGCTCACACCTCAAGGTGCACAGTGATAGCAATTCAAAGTCATCTGCACTACCTTCTCTTCTTTACACAGCCACTATGGTAACTGTCAGATTAAACAGCCAATTCCTACCTTCAGCTTGCACAGGCCTGCTTCAAATCATACCAATGGGATTTGTGCAATAAAAGTGAAATGGATGTTAAACCTAAGAGAGAGGAAGAGGGAGAACTAAGCTGTTAAAGTACTTATTGTATCTCTGCAGTGCTTGGGTTACCTGCCAAGGTGAGTGGGGAATCATTGTGTTGTTGTTTGTGTATCTGCCACATATCCAAGGGTGGGCCACATTTGGATATCCCACCTCAGATATGGCAAAGCTGGTGGTGGTACCACAGGAGTCATACATGTCAAGGTGCCTATAAATACTGACATGCTAGGAGAATGACGTGTGACTCCAGGTTCTTCATATGCATGGCAAGTGCCTATTGGCTAAAGGTTGTGCAGGCCAGCATGTCAGGAACCAGATCTGGCAGAGCATAGTTTGAGATGTGAATGCCATGACCTGCCATAATAGGTGCCTACAACTGGTGTGAAGGAGGATTATGGATATCAGTTCCAGTGCTGAGCAAAAGTTCTAGGACATTCCAGCAACACAGCTACCACATGGGAGGGTCACCAACACCAATATAGCTGAAGGAGACTTACAAGGTTTTGGTCTCACTTTACATACAGGAGAAAAGGTCCTTCATAGCAGGTGTTTGTTTCAATGTGGGTGCAGACCTGGACCTAGTACTCATGTGCCAATAGAGAAATACCTATCATGTAGCAGCATTTTTCAGGTGCACCACTATGCATGTCATAAAGGGATACTCAAGCATATGTTTGTCAGTTTTCAATGATGTCATATTTGGAATGATACCCTTGTCGCAACTGGTCTGGTATCATACTTTTTTATGATATATTCGCATATTCTACAAGTGTAGACTCCAGAGTAGCAGGAGAACAGAGAGCTGCTGTGGTTGACGATGATGGCAACTTGCAGATAATGTAGTCTGATTACACAGTGGCATTCTATGCAACACTCTGGAAGAGGGGGCATGCACATACATGTGTACTGGTGCTCCTGCAGTCATACTTGGAGAGTGCACGGCCTCATGTATCTCCCCTGGCTGACCTCACTGAGATCTCTACATGGGTTCTGCTGGTATCCCTGCCACATGCAGCTGTCACAGTCAATAAACACATTTCCTCTGATGTGGTTATACCCCCCATCAGGAGAGATACAGGGATGTCTGAAACTACTGTGACTCCTGTACTGCCCCTCATACATGTGCAGCCCTTGGACTCAATCAGTATATGTGCAGATTAGTGATTCAAGTACAGACAACTGCTACACACACCACTGTGGAGGTGGTAAGTGTGATCCATGGCATGCATGAAGACATTCAGCAACCACACATGGACCTGGTGAAGCAACATAATAAGAGTATACCTCTAATGAAGTCAACGGTAGTAAACCTACTTCTATAATTGCATTCATGTGATGTATTATGAATGCGTCCAGTATGCCTGCACTGAAAGTGTGGTCCTTGCATACAGAAGGGTTTGAATATGAGATGGACATGCACAGGTTGTCTCACATCAAAGACCTTTTGGCGCTACAGCACTGTCACATGCCAGTGCAAGGCCTGATATCCCTGGTCATGGGTGGCTGTGCCTCTGGGTCACTACTTGTAGGAACTTCAGTTCCCATAATTCCACCTCATCCCTCTTATGGTATGGACTCAGCTCTGACACAGGCAACTGGTGCTCTAGATGGTGTTGAGAGTCACATAGGGGTACTCCAATCTCTTCACTGAAGGATACAATCTCTGACACATCACAATGCCACAGAATAAATAAGCTACCATCCTCACCCCCCACTACCAAACGCCATATTACAGGTTTGATCTGTGCAAGTGGTGATGATGACTGTATTCTTAACACTCCTTACTCTGCATGGGTATGTTGTCTGATGTTGTCTGCTGTACAGTGTGGCCAGACCATACATGACCCTGCATAGCCTAAGTGTGATATAACATGTATAATATCATTATATGTTGCCTTTGTCATGGTCCACAGTTATGAACCACTCCAGGTACTGCCCACTGTCCTCTCCATAGTCCAAAATTTTATTGAGGATAATAGAGCCACTCCTACTTATTTGCATACCTCTCAACTGCCTAGATTTTTTCAGAATATCCAGATTTTTGTCTCATCTATTTGATCTGTCTGATCATAAAACCTGATTTTCTGGCAAATCTTTGAAGACTGATGTCCCTAAATAAAAAAAAACATTTGAGTTTCAGACTTCATACAGACTTCATATCCTTCATAAAATGCATTCTAATGCAAAATCTTTTAGCATATTAACTTTCTCGAGTTTTTCAGATTAATATTTAAAAATTGTATCTACTTTTATGCATTTGTCCCCCCATTATTTTTGACTTTATGCAGATTTCTTGCACTTACAGGTTAAGGCATATGCTGATTGGTCATTATAGTAAGTACCTATGTTTCACTTGTAACAAAACTGATGACTAGTGAAAGCAAAGGTAACGGTTTGTCATGCTTTAGATTCATTAGATGAAATCTAGATCTCTTTCTGCTAAATTTCCTTGTGTCCCTTTTCCTTTCTACCACAGTACTATAGTGGTTTAGTGCTCACTGGCATCAAACTGATCTGTCTCTTTAGTTATTTCATCAGAAGTTATCATGCAGCTCCGTACCCCTACATATCTTTCTGTTGTTCATTAGATTGTTAGGAGAAAATCAATGTCTCTCCACAATGCTGTGGAAAGGGTTGTGTACCCATCAGTCTGCCAAGGAGAATTCAGTCTTCATTAACCATTAGGATATAGGATGAAATGCTTGCTGAGATTGACAGAAATAAATTTCACAGGTTACATTTTTCACCTTTCCCTTCCAATGATATATTACATCTCTCTCTCTGTCTCTCTGTTTCTCTCACTTTCATTTCCCAGTTTATTCACCAGTTAAACACATATCATTGGATTCAACAGTCCTAGAGTACATTTTTAAATAAATTTGCAAATTGGTCTTTTGACATGCAGATCTTGTGAGTATAGGTCAGTGCGTTATTTGCCTTTTCTCCCCATTATTTTTGCTGTAGTTTGTGAATTTTGTTAATAAATATACATATATCTGTCTGTCTATGTGTACACACACACACACACACACACACACACACATATATATATATATATATATATATATATATATATATGGTTCTACCTGACATAGCCGAAACCACACAACACCGACAACCACATCACCGACACCACATATTCGACAGTCCATAAACACGAAACCACACATAACCGACAACGAAATAACCGACGGTACACAAACACGAAACCCCATACACTGCACACACCACAATAACAATTATTAAAAACAAAACACATCCCCATTCCACAAACCACACACACAACACAAGCACACCAAAATCCTTACAAGCCCACACTAAACCTTACCCTAACCCTAAGGTCCGTCACTATCGCACACTTACCTACCCGCATCCTAACCCTAACTCACTTAACCCGCCCCTACCGCTCCCTAACCCTAACTCACTTAACCCACCCCTATCGCTCCCTAACCCTAACTCACTTAACCCACCCCTATCGCTCCCTAACCCTAACTCACTTAACCCACCCCTATCGCTCCCTAACCCTAACTCACTTAACCCACCCCTATCCCCACAGACCGTCAATCTCCACACTTACCTGCCTCGCACCCGAACGTCCGTCACTACCGCATACTCACACAGCCTTTCCCCATGTCGGCATCCTCGGCGTTGGTGTTGTCATCCGTCGTGTCGGTCTTCTGCATTGTCGATGTTCTGCAACCCGCGATTCGCGTCGGTCTTCTTCGTTTTCGATCTTCTGGAGCTCCGAATTCCGCTGTCGGTCTTCTGCGCTGTCGACGAAGTCAGGTAGAACCATATATATATATATATACCTTCTGCTTTTATTAGAGTGCTCCCACCTTTCACTTTGAAACTTAGACTTCTTTTTTCCTTTCCTATGTTTTGGATGGGATTTCCCTACTTTTTTTCCTGTTTTTTTTTCTTCAGTAACTTTTTCATATTTAGCCATTATGACTCTTATGTCCAGTAAGCATGACTGCAGCAAGCATTACTCTTGCCAGCATACATGATGTGTGTGTGCAAGTTTAGGTCGTCAGCATGAGTTAGAACCTTTTGATATCAGTACAGATTTTAATGGGGCTACTTCACGGAACTGAAGTGACTTCATACTTCATACCTGTATATTACCACTTCAGGTTAAAGGAAAGCCCCAGTCAGGCCCTCAGACCTTGGCATCTCCAATGTTATCTGTACACATCCCTGCTTGAGAGGCAGTGGTCTTACGCCCTTTTAGTCAATGACTATGCTGAACTGGCCAGGTCTATTTTGAAACTTTAACACAGATAGACAGCTTCAATGTATGCCCTCTCTCAGACCTACAAGAAATGTGAAGGTGGCTCTGATGTGAATACCCAGTTCTGTCTAGAACCATTAGTTTTGCATAAAGCTGAAGGTTTTGAACTTCTAGTGATAGAATTCCAGTTTTTAACTCACACTATCATTCCTTGCATATCTGGCACTGGACCCCCTTACTTTTACTCAGGTCACCTCCATGTTACCTCTAGGGGCCCAACATTGATTTATCCTATATAGTCCTGTCTGTCCCAGCAGTGACCCCTTGTGGTCCCAATGTTGGTTTCTTCAAGTCCTAATTCAGATCCTCTGATACTCTCTTAGCTTCTTAGTGGACCTGTATTGGGTCCAGAAACAACTCATCCAGTGTTATATTGGCCAAGGCAGGTTACTCGTACTAAGCTGATATTAGTAGGACCATCTGCAACTACCACTGCATTAGTTACCCAACACTGCAAGGCCCAGTGCAAGTCTCACATCCTGCTTCCATGGGATCATATAGCACCTACACCTAGGTAGTCTTCATGGGTAGATCAGAGACTATTATCAACAGGACAACTTCTTCTTTGAAGATTGTTTTCTTCTTCAGATGCAGAAGTTATCCCAGAGATACCAAGAAACAAATCAAAGGAGACTCACCACATTAGTCTTCTGACACAAAATGAGAATGATCAGGTGCCATGTTCTCATCCTCACTTTAGATGATCTTAAATTTAATGAGGTTTTAAAAATAATGAAGGTGAGAGGCAGTAGGCTTCTCTGGTATTTTTCTTTCCATATAAAAGACTAGATGAAGCCTGCCTAACATACTAGGCATCCAACTTGATGCTTCCTCCTCTTGTGAATATTACCAAAGATGCAATAAAGATAATATGGAGCACCTCATACAACGTGGTCTCATATCCAAGGAAGTTAGATAGAATTTAAGGCCCTGCCATCAGCTGTTGCTATCTGGGTGGAGATGCCTAAGCTGGATATGGCTTTATACAGCCACTGTGAGTAGGAGTCCAACTCTTCAGTTGCAAAGCATCCATTCCTTCCCAAACAGAAAAGAATCAATGATACGGAAATTATGGAAAAGCAGGCCTTTGTACATTCAATACTGTATCTCAAGGTGTTCAGTTACCCTTCATAGAGGCTCTACTTTTACATGGATATTTCAGAATAAGTTTCATAATAGCAAAGGCCTTCTTGGTGGTCCTGTAAAGGAAGAACCTTCTTATCCAGATTTTGTCATCATCAAAACCAGCAGTCTTATGATATATCAGTTGCACATAACATCTCAGAGGGAGATGTGAGGTTGGCATGACTTGGCATAACCATCTGTTGGCACTGCTGGCTACCTCTTACCACATTCATCAAAGAGATGTTTGTGGATGCATCCTTGCCTCAAAAAACAGAGGACTTCAGTCTTAATCCTGGATCTCAATGTCACCACTGCCCCAAAACTTTCTTTTCACATGGTCATGCAGCACACTGCCCTCCCATGTCTAACAAGAGGAAACTAGATGTGTTTTTTCAATCTTAAAGACAGTTAACATAAAGATATCAACCATCCAAGAAGTCCCTCTATTTCAGAATAAGAGTCAGTCACTACCAGTTCTGCTCCCTAGCATTCAGTCTCAGTTCAGCGTACTGACTGTTTACTAAGTGCATGGCAGAAGTGGTGGTTTATTTCTGACTGCATGGCATCAGACTTGTAGTGTTACACATCAGGGGTTTGCCATCTGAGCCACTGATCTTTTAAGTGAATTACTCTTCTGACTGGGGGTATTGATCAATCTAGTGAAGTCATCTTCTGGTTTGTGGGTAATAATCAACCTAGAGAAGTCATAGTACAACAGACCTTTGTTTTCAAACTCATGGTAACCAGAATATTTGTCATAACCTATTCTAGGTAATGCAACAAATCCAACCAGGCAAAGGAAACGCACGGCATAAAACCAAACAATTTATTTAGTAAAAAACATGCAAGTTCTTTTGCGTAGTACTCCTATGCTTCATCAGACATAAAATTCTATCACAAGCCTAAACATTTTAAACACTGTTAAACCAATCAGTGCTAGCAAGCTTTTTCCTTCCAATTAAATAATTAGTGGAAACCAAGTGATTTAAAGTAACCTAACACTTTAGCAAAATAAGTAAATTTTTAGTATGTTCCAACCACAACTTATACAATAGATTTCAGATATAATAAATAAGGCATATATTGCAGATAGTTAAACAGTATAATATGCATCATACATAAACCATCTCATGCTGTTGCAAATATACTAGTTTGGAAAATTTAATGCAAAACTGTGTCAACAAAAGCTGAAGCAAACCAGCAATCCACATAGTTAACTAAGTATACACCTTATATGAAATTTACAATAAAACACTAGAACTATTACATGAACGCTCATCAGTCTGCTAAGATGTTCAAAAAACAAACATATAAACAAACAAAAATATATAAAAATAAATGTAAACAAAACTAAACATCATAGTTAAATATTGTTAACATAAAAAATGTGTGTATATAACAGTAAAAACAGAATACACACACACACACACACACACACACACACACACACACACACACACACACATGTATATATATATATATATATATATATATATATATATATATATATATATATATATATATATATATATATAGATTCACTACTTCATAATCTCGAAAGACTGAAATCTCGAATTTCAGTTTTTTGAGACCATGAAATCAAAAGCCCAAAACCGCAAAATATAAAACACCAAAAACACAGCAAACATTGGATCACACATATAACACAACACATATACCACAAAATAACAAACAAAACAACACACATCCACAAACCTACATCACAAATAAACAGGAGGGAAAGCCCCCCTGCACCCCCCACACTCCTCTACTTATATATACTAACTTCGAGATTGCACAAACAGAAAACAAAAGCAAACTTACACACACACATTCTACAGTCCCTCACACACACACACACACACACACACACACACACACACACACACACACACACACACACACACACATCACACATATCAGCACACTCACATACACTCAAACGCCCACCCAAAACCCTTACAAAACACTCACTTACCTGACATTACACCTAAATCCACACACAGCACTGAACACCATTCACATACAACCCCGGACATTATGTAGCGGAAACCCATAACTTGAATTCGCGATTATGCACTTTCGCTATTTCAAAACTTCGACTTTATAGTGTCGAGATACTGAAATTCGACATTTCGGTATTTCAAGATTATAAAGTGTTTCTTTATATATATATATATATATATATATATATATATATGTAAATAAATCATGTCTGAGAAGTATATGCATATATGTAAGTCTATAATTACTATAAAAAGATGTATATCTAACAAACAAGGCAAAGAGAGTGTATTAAAAAGAGGTTGGGGGGGAACAAGGTTAGCAAATGTAACTAAGCTTCTGTCCCTTAAAAAGGGTTTGAGTGACAAAGCTTCATTTAAACCCATGCCCTTATCAGCTTGTAGCAAAACAATCCATTTTTGCTCAGTCTTTTCAAGTGAGTTCCTTTTATTCCCCAACCTTATAGTGCTTGGCAAGATCTCTTTGAAGAAAAATACAAATTTATGCATGGTACTATGCATGGTACCTTCTTCAACAATATGTTTGGCGACAGCACTTCTGGTGTCTCCAGTGTTGCTGTAATATATATGTTCCCTAATCCTATCCCTCAATGGTCTAGTAGTCATGCCAACCTAGAACTTAAAACATTGAACACATTTGGTTAAATATATAACATTAGCAGTTGAATAATCAGCATAACGCCTAAAAATATACTAGGATGTATAAAAATGTTCTTATTGGCAATATACTTGCAAAAATGGCAATGTCTACAACCAAATGCTCCTTGTCTCTTGGAAATAGTTTTGCTGGTTACCATGCCAGTTCTATAGCAAAGCCTATGTTTTAATGATTTCAAATTTTTGTAAGTAACTTTGGGATATGTCCCCACAACTTGCTCTATCCCACTATTTGCTGTTAGGGCATGCCAATTCTTACATATAATATCCATAACTTTCTTATTGTCGGAGGTATAAGGTAGACATAATCTACATTCTTTTTTATGATAACCATCCATTCTGTTAAACAGTGGCATATTCCTTTCTGAAAAATAAGGTTTACCTCTACCTTCCCTTTCCCTATAGGCCATTTGTAAATGTCCATCACATTCAGCCTCAGTAGATCCTCTATCCCTAAACTCTTCCTTTAATAAGGCTACTTGCTGAAACATTGTACTGTCTTTGGTGGTAAGTCTAGAAGTACGTAGAGTTTGTCCATTCAATGAATACATATATAGGATGGGATGCATACTGGAAGCCATGGTGGTGCAGCGGTAGCATTGTTGCCTCACAGCAATAGGTTCTCCCGTTCGATTCATGGCTGGAGCGCCTTCTGTGTGGAGTCTGCATGTCCTCCCCACGGTTGAGTGGCATTCGAAGGACATGTGTAGAAATGGGCATGCCTTCGTTGAAGGTTGGGCATTGAGCTGGCACCTCGGCACCGTAAAAATCTACTGCCAATCATTAGCGGACCGGAGTTCCACTGTGGTGACCCCTAACCGGGAAAAGCCAAAAGAACAACAATATAGGATGCATACTAGAATGTGATAAAAGGTTGTTCTTCCTACATTCTTTCCTATAAACTTGAGTGTGCAGAACATGCCCTTGACATCTACAGAAATCAATCTCATAAAGAGATGTACATGTAGTAAATTTCAAGAAAGAGGTACTCTCATTTAAAAAAGAAACAAACTGCTCAAATAGTTCTGTGGAACCTCTCCAGATAAAAATATATCATCCACAAAACGACTATAATGTATCAAATTTCTGCTATAAGTAACATTATTCAACAACACAGTATCTTCCCATTGCGCCATTACAGTGTTGTACCCATGGCCACTCCATATTGTTGAATGTAAAATTTCCCTTCAAACACAAATGCATTATTGGTTAACAACAATTCCATCAACATACATATGGTCTGTATGCATTCATCATCAAAATCACTATGACTTCGCAAGAAATCACTCATATATTGGATGCCTACATTATTTGGTATGCATGTAAATAACGAACATGCATCTATAGTAACTAACATATCTGTAGCACACAATGGCACGTTCTGTAACTTATCATATAGCATGGTAAGAAAATGCTATGAGTCTTTTAAAATAGTGGACAACTTCATTAATAAAGGATGTAGATTTTTTTCTAAATAAATGGATATGGGCTCTGTGGCCCAACCTCGCCCTGCCACAATTGGCCTATAGGGTGGGTCAGATAAAGATTTATGGATTTTAGGCAAGCCCTTTATAAGGGGTATTAAAGATTTCTCAACAATACAGGAGTCATGTAACTCCTTATTAATATACCTGGAAGACAGTCAAATAACTCACAGTAAATAATATTTATAAGTTTTTGTATCTCTGTAAGATTAGTAAGTCTGTAAGTACTATCTGACAACATTAAAGTCAAATTTTTATATAATCTTTAAGGTTGAGAATCACTATAGCTCCCCCTTTTATCAGATGGGGTAATAGTAATGTCCTCATTAGCTTGTAACTCCTGTAGAGCAGAAAATTCACCAGATGTAAGGTTATAAAACTTATTACATTTATTTACTGGATCATTATAATATTGCAATAAATCATGCTCACACATCTGTAAAAATGCTTCTATTAAAGGGTGAAAATCAGGACAAAATACACTTGGTTTTCTCAATCCTGAAGGATGCATAGCAGAATCAGAAAACATATAATTCAACATCACATTACGACAGAACAACTTCAAATCTACAATTATATCATTAAAAACAATAATAGCTGTAGGTATAAAAGAGAGCCCTTTGTCAAGGTCTTGAAATTGAACATTAGTCAAAGAAATATCTGCTAAATTGTATACTAATTGTCCTTCACTGTGCTCCAAAATTGCTTGATTGAAGGAATGTTCAGTTGTCCACTTGAATGTTTTTGACGCTTTCTTCCTTGACTGGGTGATCTCTGTCTCCCTCTTATATTCCCTATGGGAAGAGGCAAGTTTAAAGCAGGTGACCTGAGTCTGATTATTAGTTTGGTCATCTGCTGGAATTGGCAGGGAGAAGGCTTTGCAAAATAGCCTCTCTTTGCATTGATAGTAGGGTTTGGGAGCCCATGCCTGGAGTACACATTCACATGGTTAAATCCCTGGTGGATAGTGGAGACTCAATGAGAGCACTGGTTTTAAGGAGCAGGGTTTTCTAAAGGGGCTGCATGACCTGTAGAAACAGGTGACATGCCCTCTCTAATGCCATTTGCATGCAGAATACAAGGCATGTTACTAAGCGTATGCAATGGGGTCAGGGCAGAAAAAATGCAAAAACTTAAGCAGCCCTGATGATTGCCTAAATGGCAGTTCTTCTTGGTTGGCTCTCATGCTGGTCTATGGGGAATAAATGTTCAAGTGACTGAGAGAGGGTCGGATGGTCAGCATGCATTAGTAAACTGAAAACGTGCAGTCCGAAGCAGGTCAAGGGGGTGTGCCTCACCCAGGAAGACCTCCTTAATACAAAATCCACAGAAGAGACCAAGTTCAACCAGAAAACCCAGGAGCAGGGTCACTGATACAAGCAATAAACATGGTACAACTGAATGGTATTTTAAACTCCTTTAATAACGTGTAGTGATTCCCAAAACAGATAAAATGATTTAACATTCCCAAAAACAAATAAAAAGTATGAAGTAGTTAAGTACTTTCATCCAATTTTCTTTAGTTTGGATGTCTTCAGAACTAACCATAAAGAAAAAGTGAATACATTTAAATAACTTGCGTTGTATTCCCACTTGTTGGTCTTAAAGGGAAAGGCATACCAATAAATGATCAGTGCTCCAGAAACAAATACTTTGGCCTTGGTGAAAATGAGAAATTGGAGCATACCTGTCAATTGTACATATTTTCATAGAATGACCAGATTTTTGTTTCATAGTTTTGGTCTGTTTTTCATAAAATTGCAGTTTTCTGGCAAATTAGTAGCAAATCATTAAAGATTGAAGTTAGAAAATAATGACAGACATTTCAGTTTCAGACTTCATACCCTTCAGAAAATTCATCCTAATGTAAAAACCTGTTATTCTATCAACTTTATAACCTTATAAGAGCAATATTTAAAAATTGTCCCTATTTTGGGGATTTTGTCCCAGTTTTATTTATGGCTTTGTCGAACTTTCTTGTTGTACGAGGTTGAGATGTATAAATAGGAGCCTGTATCACTATATGTCATTAGTCATCCTATTGTAAGAACTCTTATCTAGACTGCCCTGCCTTGTTGCAGTGGAACACCCTTGTAAGGAGTCTTCCTGTCTGCTGCATGGCATATACTAAGTATGGGATCACTACAGTAGGATGGGTAATACAATGTTGACACCTGAAGTCTTCATAGGTTCATAGGAAAATGTTAAGGAATCAGTCAGAGGGCAGACTCACACCCTGTATCGTGTATCTGTGAGATTAAGACCTTAACCATTATGCCAACATTCCCCTGACTCTAATAGACACTTTGGTACACCCGCTGCCACTTTGCTGCACATGCTGTTCACTTATCATCTAAAGTCAGATGACGCAGAGAAAGGGGGAAAGAGAGTTTTGGGGATTTTTTTTATTACTTTTGCTTTTCTGCAAGTTTATCCAATCTGAGAGACTGCATATTTAGTGATCAGGTATGTGGGGACAAAGCCTGCACATTGGGGATTCAGAAGGTATACCTCCTTATTCAAAAGATACTGAGTTATTAAAAATGTTATTTAATTTAACTTATTTATTTATTTATTCATTCATTCATTCATTGTGATGCACTGAGGTATTTTATTTTACCTATTTGTTGATCAGATCACCCACTAAACGCAACTGACCCTTTTTATGAGTGGCCAGGAGCATTGTCTGGTTAAGTGACTTTCTCGAAGTCACACAGTAGACAAGTGAAGGTGGAAAGAATAAACCTAGTACCCTGCACACAGGTAACAGATTATTAACAGCTCAGAGCTTCAGAGCTTTAGCCCTCTGGATTAACTGCCCAACATTAAGTGTTTGCATTGCTTTGATGTTTTTATGTTTCAGATGTAATATTCTTAGTCCCAGTTTTCCAAGACGTGTTACTTTGTTATAAATCACTTAGAATATCTAAAACATCCTCAAAACTAAAAGACCGTTCTCTTAGTCATACTCTTCCTTCCTTCTGAAGTAATCTACCATAGGAAATCAGGCAGCTTATTTGTCATATCTCATTCAAGAAGGCAGTTAAAGACTTTTACTTTAGCTTATCTTTGTAGCCAAAGTCTTAGCTTACACACACACACACACACACACACACACACACACACACACACACGAATACACAGTAAAATATATAGATAGTTAGATATAGATGTAGATATAAATAGATAGATATAATATTTACCTTTGATAATTGGGGATACGATTCTGTGTTTTTTTTCAAAACTAAGATTTCATATATCTGGTTAAATGTATAGATATTTAAAACAGCAGCTTTCACCGCAAAGTTTGTCTATAGGTTGAAGACATCATCATTGGGTATGTTTTTCCTATTGCCTTCATTAGAAAAAAAACGACTAGAGTAAGACCCCAAAACTCTGGTCTATGTTCGGCTATCAAAAACATAAACCCTTGAATGGCTAAATATCATACAGAAAGCATCTTTATGGAACATTACTGAACATGCTGAACATGAGTAACTGCAAAAAAATTCATTGAATGGCCATAGTTGGGCAATATCATGAATGCAACCAACCAAGGTGGCGGGCTTTGCCCCCACATCCCCCAGCTATATATATCAACTCCGAGATCACACTACAGTGGGGAATAGGGCATTTAAAAGGTTTCCTTCACTTGCCTTAAGCATTGTGTTACTTCCTGGCTGTTGGTCAACTGTGGCCATTAGATGATTTTTTTCGCAGTTACTCATGTTTGCTAATGTTCTATAATGATGTTTCCTGTATGATATTTAGCCATTTGATGGTTTATATTTTCTATAGCCGAACACAGACCCCAAAAATCATAACCCAAACACCCAAAAATAAACAAATAAATCTAGTCACAAAACATCATTACAGAACAAAATAACACAGAGATAGTAAAATAAAGTTATTTCTCCATTTGACTTCCATGAAAAAAGAAACTAAACAAAAATGTAACAAAATGAAAAAAAACATTTCAACACTAATAAAAAAATTACTCCCACATAAATCACAGACAAAATGTATTACATTTTTGTACATTGTTTATTTTTTTAACAACAGATCATGACTTTAAAACAACACTGACGTTTTCACACAAGAAAGGATTTTATCAAATACAGTTAATAAAATATAAACCATTCCAATGGGTATAGAATAAGTAATGAATGCAGATGTGACACACCACCTCCTGCCAGAGAGTCAGATCTCTGAATCATGGTATAAAGTGTTCAAGTGCCACAAGCCTTCTGTACAGAAATATAATATCAAAAGTTTCCAATCAAAAATGGCATCGTATTAAGTTATAATTAGCATACCCTTCACGTAGTTCAGTCTGTTTTTTCCAAGGTACCTCTCACATTAGCCGTATAAAACAGTCCAGTTATTAACAGGGTTGCATGCACCCTCCATTCTCAAGTTCTTGAAGGAACAGTAGAAGTCATCTGCAAATAAGGCACTTTTGAGCTCCTAAAAATAAAAATCTCAACTGCATTCTTTCAGATCTCAACAGGGAGGAAACAAATCTACTACACATATAAAGGGAGACACCCCCACCCCAACCAGCTTGAATAGTTTCTCCTACCTCGACCCAAAAGTTCTCCAAAGATTTAAATGCCCTCAAAAATGTGCTCCCACATGCAAATAGAAGCACCTGAACAACACCAACAGTGAGGACGTGCCAAGAGAAAAATGCAAACTAGCTTATGATGAATGTAAGTGTATAAATGTAGAACTCTCTTACTAAAAACACTCCATAGATAACACCAATTTATCTGCAAAAGACTATAAGATTTGCTGACATCATCATTTAGGTTCACACCCAATTTACTTTTCCACATCTTCCAGAATGATGGTGTCTTGTCACCCATTAAAATCTAAGACCTTCAATGAATGTGTCAGTCATATTTATTTTCTATACACATTTGTGTCTTCAGCATGTTGGGCCATATCCAACTTACTTTCCCACGTCTTCCAGAATGATGTTGGCCTGGCACCCATTAAAATTAACTTGGCAGTTATAACTTTGCTATCAGTTGCTATATACAAAGCATGCCAAATAGCTGGCCTTGGGGTTTAGAGCCAACTAGCTACACTTCTTTGATTGGATCAAATGATTCATCTAAAAGTATCTGTAAAAAATATTTAAGATGTGCTGTAAACTCTAAAAAAGACTTTACTCCCCGTGTGCCAAACAATTTGAAAACTCTTTTATGCCCCATAATTGACCAGTCACTCTATACCCTTTTAAAATGTGGGAAGTTAGCATCTATGAAACCATTGGAAAGCAGAAAATGGGAGTAAAAGCTACCCATCCTATGACAAGTAGCAATCTCTTCCACTGATTCTTGACCAGTCACTCTATACCCTTTTAAAATGTGGGAAGTTAGCATCTATAAAATTATTGGAGAGCAGAAAATGGGGGTAAAAGCTACCCATCCTACGACAAGCAGCAATCTATTCCACTGAATCTTGGATAGCCTTGGTATAGTCATTATGATACTTCACAGCTTTGACAACTAGATCATCCACTTTCTCTACAAACAAAATCTTTGATGCATTTCAAATCTCTTTCCAAGGCATTAAGGATCCCTACTTCTGCCATCAATGCCTGATGCCTTTCAGGCCACCCTAATCTCCACTTTGTATTGGGTCTCAATGGAACTCAACCCTCAAAGTACTCTCACTGGTCTGGCCACTTAATAAATGATTGCTAGCGTCTCCTATCATCTCACTGTGAATTAGTAGCAACCAAACCAAGATCTTGCCAGGCATACAGCCGTTTGTGAGAGTGATATTCTTATACCTAGAATGCATTCCTGTAAATGGAGTGCAAGTTGATTCATTGTATCTAAAGAGAAACTCACATTATCTGAAACAACCCTAAGACACATCCCTGAACTCATACACTGTTAACCTGCAAGAAATTACATTTAGTCAGAAAAGTCATGGTCTAGGTCTTATTGATGGCATAACCAACCAAACACCCAATTCTTCTAATGCCATAAAACTGGAACAAAGAGAGTGGGCTTCTCGAGGAATAACAGTAAGTCATCTGCAAATAAACTCATATTATCTTTGTTGCATGAACGCACACACACACACACACACACACACACTACTTTCCACTTTTAGTACATATTACCTTTGTTAGGGGCTCTATACCCAATATGAATAATAAGGATAATAAAGGGTATTCCCTGAATCATTCCCCACTGGAACCTAAAGAGTCCTGAATTACAATGGCCCAGTTTAACTACTGTTGAAGCGCCTTCATAAAGCCCATTATTTAGGGTTACCTTCCACAATGAACAAATTCCAAATTTCACTAAAAAACACTGAACAACTATACCCAGTTCAGCTTGTCAAACACATTCCTGATATCTCATGTAAAAAAGGCAGGGGCCTATTTTTTAGATGAGAACTCAGTTAACAACAGAATCCTCCACAATGCAGCTTTATTCATATTACCATTAATGAACTCACACTGATCTACACTTCTCACCCACAGTCTGAAACCAGTTGGTCCAAACCGCATTATAAATCATATAATCCACATTAAAACGCATAACAGAATAATAAGACTCCACTTCAGTTTTGTAATTATCTAGTTTTGAAATCATTAACTTAGCAACAGACTTCCAAGCAGGAAGAACCAGTCCATTCACATGTAAATGGTTACAGATATTCAAAAAATCCTGCACCATAACACCATCCAGGTATAAAGCAAGTAGATCATGCCATACTGAATCAAGATCTTTAACAGAAACCACCGATTGTTGACAGAAGTCCACAAGAAAAATGAATAGTTTATCCGAGCTCTAGTACTCTTTCTTTACCTGAACAGCTTTAATGCCCCTTCTAGAAAAAGTCAACAGAAGAGGAATCACATGTTACTGCTGGCCTTAGATTTATTTTTAGTTGTCATTACCAAAGAATATTATAGTATCATTAAAAGGAAGTGGGCCACCTGACCACGCAGCTCCTAGTATTGCCTCCTTTTCCGTAAAGGATAGAGAATGAAAAAGACAGTTATTTATCAGAGTCTGTCATCATATAATATAAGTTAGGGATGCAAAGTCATGTACGTCATCTTAATTTAAAGAACGTCAAAATCTTTTTTTTTTTTTCCAAAAAAAAAACTGATAACCTCCAGGCAAATAAGAGATATTGTCACTCCCCACCACTTTTCAGGCAAGCCATGCACACACACACACAGACACACACACACACACACACACACACACACACACACACACACACACACACACACACACATATATAGATATAAAGATATATATATATATATAGATAGATATATAGAGAGATGTCAGAATGTCACCCACAATTCTCTAGGTCATCTAGCTTCAATATTGTCTCTTGGGAGAGAGAACATACCCAAGGTGCATGTTGCTCTCCTGTAGATGCAGATCTCACTCATAGACAGATTTGCCCAACAATCCCAACCTTGTCCTGTAATGTACAAGTTTAACAAGTAGATCAAGGTATTGTTGCAGTACCATTCCTCAAACTCCAGTAAAACTAGAAGTAGTTCAGCATTGCCTTGTTCCTGGTAAACAGTGTACTGTTATAACTGCTTTTACTGCGCAGCTTCTAGAACTGCATCCTGTAATTCTTTTTTTTTTTTTTTTCAATAATAAATCTTTATTCTTTTTCCAATTGTTCATACAATAATACACAAAACAAAGAAAAACAAAACAGTACCTAAAAGAAACTTATAACAACAATACTACAATATATATACATTATATACATGAATGCTTCCAACAGTTAAATGAGATCAGTATACATTGAAATAAAATTCTGAGAAAGAGTATTAAAAGATCTAGTATCAATATACAGGATTATTAATACTGACTTCCAAATTAAGTATGTACGTCCAGGGGTTAAACTGGATTCGGAACATTAAGCCAACACAATATTGAAGATTTGCTCCCATATTTTCGGATTGTTTATTTTTTTTATGATCCTTGATTAATAATTTATGTGCTAGAATATGTTTTATCGCTACACTTTTAAAATTTTCCCATGAAGTCTGGGATGGATTCAACCAATTTGTAGCTATATAAAGCTTCATTAACAAGAAAATATTTATAAGTATGATCATTTGGGATCTATCCAAGTTATTCGGAGGGATATGTAGAATCATAAATTCCCAGGAAAGTGTGGAATGTTGATAACCCATCTTTTGTAATTGAATATTTAAAGAGTTCCAAAGTTTAAATATACATTTACAGCTCCTTATAATGAGACAGTTAAAGGATCTTTGCATCCTGTAATTCTACACTGCTGCTGCCACCGACTACAACGTCTTGTAATTTGTTACAGAATGCAGTAATATATCACATTATCCAGATCCTTTGTCTTCTGTTTTCATTTGCACAACAAGGACCAATAATGCCAACTGCAAACATAGTGATTTCAGTAGAAAGAAATAGCCAAAACTAATGTAAGGGAATGACAAAGAGAAACACTGCTGCTTATCAGTCATTCTCCTTCCCAGAAGTCCTCCATAAAAGTTATAAATTTGACCCCACAAATGTAAAACAGAATAAAATTCCAATAAAACACTTAAAACATAATTCAAGTGTCCCATTCACATGGCAGAAACAGGAAACTAATACAGTATTATGCTAACATGAAATAAGCAGTAACGTCACCCAAATAAATCATTTCCATTCTAACTTAAATACAAAAATATAAATTAAAAAATCTAAAATTAGGAAAACATTAAAATTGAACTAAATGTGTCAATCAAACTGCAAGGAAAGCAGCAGTAGGACACTCTAGTGTTCAACTTTCATTGTTCCATGTGATAAAAGTTCGGCAATTACCATAATACTTTTTAGAAGACATCAGGTCTTACCATCTACTTAGAAGCTGTTTTCAAGAATTTTTTTGTATAGATTCCATTTAGTAAAGCAATCAGTGTGAAAATAAGGGTTGCCTTAACATTTTTTAACATTTGCTTAATTTTCTGCTGATATATATATATATATATATATATATATATATACAGTATATATGGGCTGCGTCCTACATGAACTCAAAGAAGAGCTAAACCCAAACATAAAACTACTGTTCAATCTCAGCCTTACTACAGGATATGTGCCCAAAGAGTGGCGTACAGCAACAGTGGTCCCTCTCCATAAAGGTGGTGCCTCAACGGATCCTGGAAACTATCGCCCCATAAGCCTGACTAGCTTGGTCTGCAAAGCTATGGAAAGGATCATCATGGACCTCATAAATAAAGATATTGGGGACCTACAAACACTGGATCCTACCCAGTTCGGCTTTGTTAAAGGCATATCCTGCCTCTTAAACCTGGTTGATTTCTTTGAAACAGTCACCAAGGCCATTGACGAGGGGAAGGTGGTCCACACAGCCTACCTGGACCTCGCAAAAGCCTTCGATACAATACCCCACTCGGGCATTATAGATAAGCTCACCAGCTTAAATATAAACCCCTATGTCACTAGATGGATTGCAAACTGGCTCAAGGACAGAACCCACATGGTTAGAATTGCTGGAGACATGTCAGACTCCAAACCAGTTACAAGTGGTGTCCCACAAGGCTCAGTCCTGGGACCTCTCTTGTTCGGTATATATTTCTTGGAGGTACAGGCCAACACAGAAGGACTGTGGCTGACCAAGTTCGCAGATGACTGCAAATTGGGTGCCATAATCGACTCTCCAGCCGACACAAGCATCCTCCAAAAGGGCCTCACAGAAACAGACAACTGGTGCCAGAGCCATGGCCTCAAGCTAAATGCCAAAAAGTGTATAGTCATCCCCTTTGGCAAAACAAAGTGCCCACAAATTACCACATAGGTGGAAATCCATTAAGTACAGAAGAAGTAATTAGGGACCTGGGGACCCAAGTTGATAGCAATCTCTCATTTGACAACCACGTGGCCAAAGTGGTTAGAAAAACATTTTATATATCTCACCTAATCATGAAGGGATTCACATCTAGATCAGGGGAGGTCATCGTGCCTCTTTACTCATCCCTCATCAGGCCCATAATTGAGTACAATGCCCCTTTTGGGATGTACCTTACCAGACACCTGCAGTAACTGGAAAGACCCCAAAAGTACCTCACCAAGAGGATCAAAGGGCTCAAACAGATGCCATATGCTGCCCGGTTAAAGAAACTCCAGCTCTACTCAGTGGCATACCGCCTGTTCAGAGGAGATCTGTGCCTGACGTATAAAGCCATGTCCAACCCGGAATTAATGGATATACTGTACCTCAGAAAATCCAAATCCCATCGAGCTACGCGCTCGAGAGACTTGAACCTCAGCACTGAAATAAATAGGACATGCTGGAGGGACAGATTCATAACCCAGAGGCTCCCTTCACTCTGGAATAAAATCCCAGTCCAGGTTAGGCAGAGTCCCTCATTGACTCTCTTCAAGAGGAATCTTGATGAGTGGATGGGAGATCGTAGGATTACCCCGGGTATCACTTCTGTGTCACTGTTAGATAGAGGCATAGTATACTAACCTCGAAAAAGGGCATAGCAAAATAAATTTAAAATGGGTGGCGAAAGCCAAACACATTCTGGCTAGGTTTATAAATGCCCTAGGGCAGATAGCCTAGTATGAACCTATGAACCTATGAACCTATATATAATATATATAAATATATATATATATATATATATAGAGAGAGAGAGAGAGAGAGAGAGAAAGATATAGATAGATAGATAGATAGATAGATAGATAGATAGATAGATAGATAGATAGATAGATACAGGTACTCAAGTTCCCATTATTTTAGATGAGTCTGTTGTCTTATTGCTGCTTTGCCGGTCTTGTTCAGATTTTATTTTATACAGTTTATGGCTTATATAAACCAAATTGTTACTAGTAACAAATGCTGTCTAGCCATGACATCTTTTTAAAAAAGAATTCTGACCAATATTTACATATTAAGCTGCTATCAGCTAAATTTCATTTTTAGTTGCACCTGAAAATAGTCCAAACTGATAGTTGTTTTCCTGCTCAGGAGATGATTTGTTAGTTATACTAAAACATTAATTTACTAGCTGTAGTGTGATTTTCTTTTGTTGCCATATTGCAAAACCAACTGAGATGTGTGGAGTGAGCTTGTATGTACGGCAGTGTTTTGTTTTTCAGTTTTCCCCACTATAGTGTGAAATTAGATTTGGTAAATAAAAGTTAAGAGTGTGTGGGGGGGGGGGGGGCGGCACTGTGCTCTAAATATAGGGGCACAGGGTGCCTTGCCCCGTTTAAGAAAATAAATGTTTATAGATTTTATAGATTTTTCAAGTTAACGTGTCACAGCACTGAAAAATATATAAAGTATGAATCACTTCTGAATAATATGATGGAACATAGGGAGAGCTTATATAAAAATGATACCAAGGAAGCCTTGAAGATAGATTCTTGCTATACTAGTGCAATCAGTGGCTGGACAAATACCAGGGAAATGTCTTGGCACTGTCAAGAGGTAGCAGGACAAGTACCAAATGCCTTCTACGAATGTCACTAACGGCAAACTGAGGCATGACCTTCTGTCCAGCATGACAGGTATGGTTGCATAAAGAAGCAAAACGATCAATTAAATTCAAGTCAGGTACATGTCTTTATCTCTCTCTCTCTCACTCTTTACATATTTACAATATTATCTCTTTTGGAACGTGTATTATCTAAAATAAACTGTCCCTTGTGGGCCTTCTATTGTTTATTAAATATAATGTCTTAATACTTTAAGAAGTTACAGTGTGGGATCTGATTGATTTGTAGGGATTTTTTCATCCTTTTTAATACAAAGTATTAAAAATTCATATCCTTGTCCTGTGTTTAATTTCCTGGGTTATGTTATATATAATTTTTTCATTGAGAAAGTAGTAATTGCTATGGTTGGTCTCTCAGAAACACGTAGGAACAGGAATAAAGCAATTATTAATTGAACCACCACCAACAGAAAATGAAACAAAACCAAACAGGCAAAGACAACATAAAGACATTAAATAAAACATATTAAGTTACAAAATAAACATAAAACACATCTTCAAAAATATCAGCAAACATAAAATTATTTACAGAGATTTAAAACAATACCTCAGTATATACACACTGAACATCTTACATTATGCTTCCTTACTAAACATATCCCATTTAAATAAAGGAGAAACAGCAATGTAAAAAAATACATAAAAATAAAGCAGACCCTGTAGGAGGAACATGGCAGATGAGTTGTCTATTCCAGGTCCTAGCTTTTAGGAAGGGGTGCTGATCTGATGTATTATTTATTGATAAATTTTAACTCACAAAATAAACACCAAAGAAACAGAAAATGCCAGGTTATTTCATAAGTAAGTACAAGGCTAGCTGACTTGTTGACCATTTTAAATCTAGCCAGTTTCTCCTTTTTGTGATTGAATTAACTTATCCAGTTTGGTGTTAGATTGGTCCTACCAATCACATGGTCAGTAATGCTATATTACCACTAGTAAGAATAAATGGGATCATACCACAAATACTATGAGGGGGACCCATGCATGGGACAAAGCGCTTAGGAGCTGCATCTGTCCATCAGTAGTAGAAGTGACAGTCCTGGTGTAAATTTCCTATTACCCATCCATAAATTCATGCTGTACTTGAATATGAACAGGGATGAGTTTTGTTTTATGTGGATGGGAAGTCTGTTCCAGAACAGTGAGGTATCCTCTGTGAGATACACTTCTCTCCTTTCTGTTACATAAGAGATTTAGATCTCTGGACTAAGTATTTCTGATGCCATATGACTTGCAGATGTGCAGAAGGGCCATCAGTATTGAATAGGAGGATACCTTGTATGAGAGGCACAGGCCAGCTCATAGCAGTTTCTATGATTCTGAATACAGTGACAGGGCTTTGTGGCTATTCATGAAGAACATATTGTTTAGACCTTATATCCTTTTCGTAAGATATCTTTGTGGGTATTCCAGTTGTTGCATGTGTCTGTACAGATACATGCCAGAAGCAGCATTATACTCAAAGACTGGCCTAATGAGGGTTGAGCAAACAAGGACAATGATGTCTCTAGATTTAGACACAATATCTTTGTTTATAAGCTGTGCAATATAGAAAGACTTTCTTAAAATGTGGGCACATGTTGGTCAAAAGTTAGGTCCCTGTACATATATGTTGCCAATCCAAAACAACTGAGTCAATTGTTAGGGGCATTTTATCCATGCAGTAGCTCCCCAGAGAAGACAACTTCCCAAAGGATACAATAATGCATGATTCTGGAACCAGTTATTTCTTTAGGACAAACCTTCCTGCAGGATGGCTAGGTCATTTGGAGATTCATTGGCTGCTCTTAGCTTGTAGTCATCCACAAACCTATTCAGCCAGAGTTCTTTAGTACTGGCTTTTCCTTCAGAAAGGTAAATGACAAACAGTAGGAATCCCTGCACTGAACCCTGGGAGACTCCACTGGTGACTGGTCTCTTAGTAGAGATAGGTTTCCCTGTTTTGACTTTCTGCATTCTATCTGTTAGCCAGTTGGCAATCCAGCAGGTGATATAGGGGTTTATTCCAAATTTTTTTTAGCTTTTCTACTATGCCTAAGTGGAGAGGTTGTGTCAAAAGCTTTGGCCAAGTCTAGGTGTGCTGTGTGTACCATTTTACCTTCATCCATTGCTTTGGTGATGTTTTCAACAAAGTCCACCAGGCTGAGTAAACATGACCTGCCCTTGATGATTCCAAACTGAGATGGGTCCAGTGTTTGTAGGTTCCCTATGACCATATTGATTAGTTTTATGATAAGTCTTTCCATGGCTTTGCTAGTCAGAATTATGGGTCTGCAATTGCCTGGGTTCCTCCCTTCTGCAGAGGAATGACTATGGCTGTTATGGAGACTGAGCTTGAATAATGTTGTTAGGGTGGAGTGGCTAAATTGTATCTTATTGCATAAATCTAGTATTTTTAACTTTTGATAGCACTTTTAGGACATGGTCTTGCATGATAGCTGGAGGTGAGATGGTTTCAGGTATATGTTGTAGGACAGACAGAGGGGAGAGAAGGGTAGAAACTTGAACTGAATGTATTGGCCAGTAGGTTCACTATATTTTCAGCCTCAATGAGATAACTTGTTCACAGTCAGCTAAGTGCACTGATGCATTGCACTTCTGAGATTATGAACATAACTAAAAGAGGCCCTGTGATTGCTTTTTGCTCAGGTGGCTAATTTAGCTTCAAATTTGGCCTTGGTGGATTCTATTAAGCTTCTGAGTTGTTTGTTCATTTCAATGATGAGGGCTGCATCATTCCAAGAATTACTCTTTTTACTTTTGGTCAAAATTCTCTTTGCTTTGTTGTGGGACTTCCAGGATGGATGCACATTGAGTAACAGCTTAACTCTAGTTCACCCAGTGTGAAAACAGAAACTCAATGTGAAGGCCAGCAGACTTTTGTGTTTATGGGTAAATGTCAGTATCTGGCTAGTAAGTGCACTGTCTGGATGACTGGAAAAAAGAAATACAGAGCACTTGGAAAAAATCAGCTACAAAAAGTGAGGAAGAAACACTGACTGGGGAAAGTTCTGCAGCTGTTCAGCAAAAAGCATTGCAATCTCCAGACATGACTTCCAGTAACCTACAAGAAGATATAAGACAACTTCACACAGACCTGATTAAAATAAACAAAATACTGATGGAGAATATCAACACAAACAACAGAAGGCTGGAAAATGGAATACGCTTTTAACAGATATTCAGCTGAGGTGATATAGCTGCAGAAATCAGAAGTTGAAATGAAGAAAAGGTTGGCAGAATATAAGACAGCTCAGGAAGAGATGTTTCAAAAAATAATAAAATTAGAGGACAGAGTACATAGGGAAAACCTGAGATTTTCAGCTATACCAAAGAGGCTGCAAGGAACAGACTGCATTAATTTTGTAAAAGCACAAATAAGCAACTGGGCTGGTATTCCACAGCAGGAGCTGTTGCTTGAAAGGGCACATCATGTGTATGCTCCAAACCTGCCTATGAGAAAGCAACCTAGAGCTTTAATACTAAAGATGCAATCCTACCAGCAGAAGGAGTGGATTCTAACAAAACTTTGGCAGAAGGACATACTAAAAGTGGGAGACAGCAGAGTGCAGGTGAAGAATGATTACTCATTGTACAACCACCAGAAGAGGAGTAGATTCACTCCACTATTCAGGGAATGTTGAGATGCAGGTAGGAAATTCAAACTGCTGTACCCAGCTGTCTTCAAGGTATTCTTCCCTGGAGGGACAAAATAATTTTTTGATGAAGTACATGCTAAGAAGGAAATACAAAAGTTTGTCCAACAAAAGGTGAGCTGTGAAACAAAAGGATATCTTGCTTCTTGTTTTTCTAGTAATAAAGACCACAAAAAGACTGCACCTGTGAAACCTTTTGCACTATTTCAAAAGAAAATGTTGGAGAGAAAGAAGGGAGCATGAGAGTTGACTAGTAAAAACTGTGAATACGCTACAAATGAAGCAGAGACAGGATTTGGGAGATGGAGATGAACAGTAATAAAACCAGTAACTTAATGTGGGATTACAATGCACTAATTATATTTGTCAAATATGAAACAACAAGAAAATATGGAAATATTGAATTTTTTCAAAATTTGTTGGACTTGTGGGGGTCTCTAAAATATATGCCCTACTTGATATCATTAATGTTCAAAAAATGTTTTGGGGAGGGGAAGAGAGGGAAGAAAGTCAAATGTAAGTAAAGAAAACATTTTTTTCTTAATAGCACTATTTTTGTGAATTATGGTTTTCTTTGAATGCTATAACATTTTCTTAGTTATTTCTAAGTGTAATGGCAATTATAAATAGGTGCTGCTGTTCTTTTTTCCTTTCTTTCTCCCTTCTCTCTTTCTTCTTGTTCCATTTTAAGAAATGCACCCACTGCAATGTAAAAAAAAGCCTGGTTAAAAGAACACGATAAAAGAAAAATGTATGTTTTTTTTCTCATTCTTGCATGAGGGAATGACCTTAGATTGATTTAATAACAAGTTTTAAGAGAAAGCAAGTAAATGACAAAGAATATTGAATATTATGAGGCTTTTTTCTAGCAAATGAATGTATGCTTACTAGCAATTCTGTATCTGGCCCTCATGTCTTTGTAGAAATAATCTGATAAAGAGAAATTGACTGTCTGGTTCTCATGCCTACATAGAGACAGGCTGATAATGAGAAACTGTCTGTCTGGATCTCATGTCCCCATGAAGAGAATGTGATAAAGAGACATTGGTTGCAGTTTGATAGAGAGTGATTGGCTGAGGGAAAAAAGAAAAGAGAAACTGGCTAAAAGATAATGTTTTTTGAAATCATCCAGGCATTTTCCCAGCTGGGAGAGCTATAAAGATAAGACAAAAACAGCACTTAGTAGAAGCACAGGCTGCACCATGCATCTTAGCATAGAAACCTTTGTTTTAGGTTAACTCAATTCTGTCAGTGTGGCTGCCAGTTTGAAACATTTGTTCCTATTAGGAGGGTAAAACTTCAATATCTGATGATGTACATAGTTTTTTGTGTTAGTGTTAAATTAATATGTTTTAGTCGGTACTGGGGGATTTTTTTCTGAGGAGTTTCAATAAAACAAAAAGTTTTGTAAGATGGGATATAAGCTCAAATTAATATATTAAGAAACAACTATATCAAAGTTCATCCTGCCAGTATATGCATGCAACACAAAAGCTGGAACTAGACATTTAACTAAAAAGGTGTTATACATAAAAGGTGGGAATAATAACATTTTAATACATTTATGCTTTCTGTAATGTCTTTTAATGTCAATTGTCTCACAGATAAATACAAAAAAAGAAAGAATAGTGAACTATATTAAAATGTAGAGTGCAAATAGCAATGTCACAGGAAACACACTTGGAAAGAATTGAACATGTGAATTTGATAAAGAAGGTTTTTGGGACGGTTATTCAGTGGAATATCTGGGACAAAGGAAAAGAGGATTACATATATCAATTGCAAGAGGAGCTCCAATACTAATAGAAGAGGATACAAAAGGTAATAATGGCAGATTTGTAGTGCTAAGGGGCAACTGGCAAGGGAGGAGGATTAAATTGGAATGTATTTATATTCTACCTAAAACTGCTACAATGGTGCTTAACAAAATTCTGGGAGAAATAATCAGTTTTCAGCAAGGACTTATAGGTGGGAACTGGAATTTGATTTGCAGCAGTAAAGATGTGCCTGGGGGCCCAGAAGGGAAAATATAACAAAGGACAGTAGATTTCTGAAGAAATTTATGAAAATATTTGGCATGGAAGTTGTGAATTCAGTAATATATTTATAGCCATTGGCAAAGAAAATAAATGACTCAGAAATTCAAGGATATAATTGGTATGGTAGTCAAGTAAAGCTGCCACTATTTGCAGATGATATTATTTTATACTTGAAAAAAAAAACAGAAGGAGGCATTACAGTGTTGTGGAACATTTTGAGACAGTTTCAGATCTTTTTGGAATACAGAATTAATGAAGCTAAAACAAAGGCAACAGCAGTAAATTAAGTACCCACATATGAATTGGTTCAGCAATAGCCATATTTATGGGGGACATGATAAAATTAATTATTTAGGAGTATGGATAAAAATGATTCTGGTGTGGCAGCTAAGGATACATGAAGTGGAGTGGAGTCTAACAGAACTGTAGCAGAAGGGCAAAAATATTAAAAGTGGGAGACAGCAGAGTGTTTGTAGAGAATGATTACTCATTGTACACCAGTCAGAAGAGGAGTAAATTTACTCCACTATTCAGGGAATGTTGAGATGCAGGTGGGAAATTCAAACTGCTGTACAGAACTGTCTTCAAGGTATTCTTCCCTGGAGGGACAAAATAATTTTTTGATGAAGTACATGCTAAGGAGGAAATAGAACAGTCTGTCCAACAAAAAGTGAGCTGTGAAACAAAAAAAGATTCTGCTTCTTCTGGTAATAAAGACCACAATAAAACTGCACCCGTGAAATCTTTTCCACAGTTTCAACACAAAATGATAGAGAGAAGGGAAGAGCACAAAATAATATGCTGCAAATGAAGCAGATACAAGATTTGGGAGATGGAGATGAACAGTAATAAAACCAATATTTTAATGTGGGATTAAAATGCAATAATTATATTTGTGAAATATGAAAGAACAAGAACATTTGGAAATATTGAACTTTTTCAGAATTTGTTGGACTTGTGGAGGTCTCTAAAATGTATGCCCTTCTTCATGTCATTAATATTCAAAAAAAATTTGGGAGGGGAAGAGAGGGGATTAAGTCAAATGTAAGTAAAGAAAATATTTTATTTCTTAATAATACTATTTTTTGTGGTGTATGGTTTTATTTGAACGCTATAAAATTTTCTCAGTTATTTCTTTTTTTTGTTCAAATAATTTTATTCAGAAAACTTTTTTTTTAAAACAATACATAGTAAATATAACAGATCAAATAAAAGTGAATTGAATTAACTATTTATAGAATATACAATGGCCTCAGGTCAGACAAAGTCAAAAGGAATAAAATCATAGATACACAGACAAATAATAAAGGTTATTGTACAAGCATTAACAAATTATAACTTGCATTCTTGCTTCCTCTTTTCTTATGAAGATAAAATTGTGTCCATTTTGAATGTCTCTTTTAGGGAGAGAACTTTCTTCCAAGGATTGTTAGTCCATTTCTTCAGAAAGATCCTCATTTCCTTGACTTTAATTTCCAACAGTGTTACTTCTTTCAATAGAGTGAGAAAATCATCAATTGTTGGGATGATAGAGGAGTTCCTTTTCCTAGTGATGCATTTTTTTGAGATAGCTATTACAGTCCAAAGAAGATAGAGTTCCTTCTTTTTCATAGTAGTGGTTTCAATTTTATTCAGAAGAATTAATGGCTTTGACAAAATGAAAGAGTCAGTAAAAATGGCTTTCAGAAATTCACCAATATCCTCCCAAAAAATGTTAATATGAATACAGTCATATATAATATGTGACCAATCAGCATTACATTTTTAGATTACATCTCCAGCATATTGCCTCATTAGTATTTTTAAATCTAGTTATTTTATTAGGGGTGTAAAAGGCTCTATGCAAGAATGTCCACACAAAGATTCTCCAACTTTGCATATTTGAAGTTAACTTAATAGAATATAGTATGCTTATTTCTGATTCCTTGGATAACAACAATGAACAATCTTTATTGATAAAATTCCAAAATTTCTGATTAGAATTTATTTTGTAACTAATAATAATTTTATATAACTTTGAAGTTAAATTTGTCCAATTAAAGTCTCTGTATAATACTTCATGTAGATAAAATATAAATTTAGGTATGGAGTTAAATGAAGAATTTTCAATTGTTCTAGACATATCTTGCACATATGGTACCAGACTATTAAGAACTAACCAGTCACTACTTGATAGACTGAATGTATTAATTATCTGATTGACATTCATGACTGTTAGATTTTCTATACATTGATACCAGCATGAGAAATTATTTCCTTTCCATGAGTTGAGTATTTATGGAAATGTTATTAACAACGTTTTTTGTAATATTGAAAGGAGTTAATAACGGAAATCATAATTTAATTTCAATATTAATGTTTATGAAGTTCTGAAAAGTGTTATAAATATAATTTATTTAATTTAGGTTAGTAGGCTTGGTGAAATTGTATTGTAGGTTGATACAGATGATATTCCAGAGTACATTGTTCTGTCCAAGCAGTTGTATATTTTTTGCTAATTTATTTTCTTCCTGAAAAATAGCAGTAGGTAATGTTTTCCAAGCGGAAGAACTTTTTGGATCTATCCAGTTTATATCTGTTTTAAGAATAGATGCTTTAATGTAAGATTCTAAATCAGAAAAGTTCATGCCCCTCATTTCCCAGGGTGTAATATGGTTTAGGAAAGCAATCCTATTTTTTTTTTTTGGATACCAAAGGAATCTTAAAAAGAGTCTATTTAATTATTTTAAAACTTTTTTACTAGGCATAATAGGTATTGCTAAAGCAATGTAGCTTACCTTTGGTAGAAGTACCATCTTTATTAACTGCAATCTGTCTTCAAATGTTAGGAACAATTTATTCAATTTCACTATTAATGATTTAAGTGTACCCAGAATATTATTAGGATTTGTAGATAGAGTTAATTCTAACGTTTCACATAAAACAATTCCTAAGTAATCTAGAGAAAAAACCTGTTTCCCAACAATTGGATTTAAGTTAGAAATTGAATTATTTTTATTATTTAATAACTATGTTTCGATTTGGAAGCATTAATCTTTAAACCTGAGATGTGATAAAAATTTTCAACTAATAAATTTAGTTCACATAGTAACTCTTCTGGATTTAATAAAGTGAGTAGAATATCATCAGCAAAGAGCATAATTTTGGAATGAATTTGATTATTAATTTCAATACCTTTAATTTTAGGGTTAAGACGAATAGTGGAAGAAAAAAGTTCAATTGCTAATGCAAACAACAGTGGTGACATAGGGCATCCTTGTTTGGTACCCTTAGTAATCTGATGTGAAATGGCCTAATTTTACAAAAGCTAGATTATCCTTATAAATGTTTTTTATTAAATTAATGAATCTTGAGGGGAAATTATAAATTTGTAGTATTTTGAAAAGATAATCCCAATTTAGTGAGTCAAATGCCTTTTCAATGTCTAATATTACTATTAAAGCTTCAGCTTTGTCTCTATTTAAGAGATCTATAATGGTTAAAATTATTTGTATGTTGTCTTGAGTGTGTCTATTGTGAATAAACCCCATTTGATCCTCATTAATGACTTGAGTTAGATCCTGTTAACCAGAATAGACATAAAAAATTTATAATCATTATTTAGAAGTGAAATAGGCCTGCACGAACTACACAAGTTGGGATTTTTATTTTCTTTTAAAATAGGTGTAATCAATGTGTATCTCCATGAAGGTGGAATAATGCCTTGTAGATAAATTTCATATAATGCCCTCTGAAGTACTGTAATGACTGATGATGGGAGTAATTTATAAATTTCTATAATGATTCTGTCTGTGCCTGGAGCTTTGTTATTTTTGTCTTCCTTAATTTTCTCTTTAATTTCTTTAAATGTTATTTGTTTCTGAATAATTATGTTTAAACTCTCTGGTATTTTATTTAAATTTGTATAATCTAGTCCTATATCTATTTTGTTATGAGGAGAATCATTAATATTATAATGCTTTGTGAAATGGAATTTGAAGGCATCTAATACATCACCTATATCTGATACATTTTTGTTGTTTTCCCCTTCATGAATTATATTTGTAATATTGTTTGTATTGGATTGCCTTTTTAATCTCATTGCTAGGTTATGCATATATTTTGGTGAAACAGCGTATGAATGTAATTTTAATTTTTCCAATGCCAGATTGGTTTTATGCATTATAATGTCATAGGTTCATATGTTCATAGGTTGGTACTAGGCTATCGGCCCTAGGGCCTATGCAAGCCTAGCCATAACAATTCCCAATTCCCTGGATATTTCTTCCCACAATATTTACTTCTCTGGGCCCCTGTCTAGCAGGGCGACTGACATGATCCCCGGGGTGAATTCCCTATCTCCCATCCAATCATCAAGGTTCCTTTTGAAGAGGGCCAATGAGGCGCTCGGCTTGACATGTATGGGCAGTCTATTCCAGAGTATGAGGAGTCTCTGTGTCAGGAACCTATCCCTCCAGCATGTTTTGTTCATTGTGATGACAAGGTTTAGATCCCTGGAGCATGTGGCTCTGAGGGATTGGGATTTCTTTAAGTGGAGCATGTCCAACAGCTCAGGGTTTGACATGGCCTTGTATGTTAAGCAGATATCGCCTCTGAGTAGACGATATGCCACAGAGTATAGCTGGAGTTTTTTAGACGGTCAGCATATGGCATCTGCTTTAGGCCTGTGATTCTTTTAGTGAGGTATTTCTGTGGCCTTTCCAGCTGTTGCAGATGTCTTGCGAGGTACATACCAAATGGGGCATTATACTCTATAATGGGTCTAATGAGGGATGAGTACAGTGGGACAATGACCTCCTTTTTTCTGGATGAAAAGCTCTTGGTGATGAGGTGTGCCACATAGAAGGATTTCCTGACTGTTGTGGTGATGTGGTTATCGAAAGTGAGACCACTGTCCACCTGTGTCCCTAAGTCTCTCATCACACTTTTGATGTTTAGTGTCCTGCCACCTATGTGGAAATTCATGGGTGCATGTTTTTTTTCCAAAGGGGATAACTATACATTTCTTGGCATTAAGCTTGAGCCCATTGCTCTGGCACCAGGCATCTGTTTCTGTAAGGCCTTTTTGTAGAATATCAACAGCATTTGGGGATTCAATAATGGTTCCCAGTTTGTAGTCATCTGCAAACTTTGTTAGCCAGAGTCCCTTAGTGTTGGCCTGTACTTCAGAAAAGTAGATGCCAAACAAGAGTGGTCCCAGGACTGAACCCTAAGGTACTCCACTTGTCACTTGTCTGGAGCTGGATTTGGAGTCGGCTACTTTTACAGTCTGGATTCTGTCAGTAAGCCAGTTGGCAACCCATTGAGTGATGTAGGGATTTATGCCCAGCTTAGTACATTTATCTATGATTTCAGAGTGGGGGATGGTGTTGAAGGCCTTGGTGAGGTCCAGATAGGCTGTGTGGACCACCTTACCCTCGTCCACAGCTCTGGAGACTGATTTGAAGAAGTCAATCAGATTCAGGAGACAAGATCGGCCCTTCACAAACCCAAACTGGGTGGGGTCCAGTGTTTGAAGGTTGCCAATGTCTTTGTTTATAAGTTCCATGATAATGCGTTCCATGCCCTTGCAGATCAGGCTTGTCAGGCTGATGGGACGGTAGTTCCCGGGATCCAAGGCGGATCCTCCCTTGTGGAGCGGGATAACTGTAGCTGTACACCACTCAGTGGGCACGAAGCCTGAGGTGAGACTATGATTAAACATGACACTTAGGTGAGGTGCCAGTTCATTTTGTAGTTCATGTAGTACACAGCCTGGGATGTCATCTGGTCCCATGGATGCTGTATTCTTAGCTTTGGAGAGTGCAGTTTCTACCTGTGTGGCCGTGATTATCAGAATTTGGCAATCTTTTGGTATTGAGATAGGCCCTTTAGGGTGTTAGATATTATGAATTTAAGGCTGAAATTAATTGTTGTAAATATGCTGAAAGAAAAAGTTTGCTTAAATACAGAAACAGAGTTTAGTAATATGTGATCAGCAACCATACTAAATGACTGTGGCTTAAAAAAATAAGGAACTTGCTTATGAGTGTATTACACACACATCAAGAAAGCTGACTTCTTACAGACATGACAAGAATGTAATCTTCTTTCACTGGACAACAGGACATGTTTTTCTAAGAAAGTTTAAAAATATGTTTTTCTAAGAAAGTTAATCCACAAGGCGTTTTCTTGAAGACAGTTTACTTATCAGCATTTACAGAATCCACAAGGCATTTTCTTGAAGACAGTTTACTTATCAGCATTTACAGAATCCACAAGGCATTTTCTTGAAGACAGTTTACTTATCATCATTTGGACAAGAACAGATGTGTTAGCATTTGCGTCATCAAGGCAGTAACTTTCCAAAACCAAGAGGGTGTGTGTTTAACTAAAATATGTATAAAAAGTCTATATTAAATCTAGTTATGTTAGAGGTATGGTAGGGACACAAGTCCTGAGGTAAATGGTATATCTCTCACATCATCTGTACTATATGAGAAGTAAAGTTAGAACAGTACTTTTAAGCTGCAACATTTGTCCAGTTTGGTTTATTATAAAAAGTTATTGGTTACTGCTCTCTAAAGTTGATGCTGCAAAGTATATTCTCTCATCAGTGTATATTCTGCAAGTTTCTGTATGCGACAGACTGTGAATGCAAATATAACTAGACTTTGAATTTTAGCAGAATCCAGCCAGCAAATCCCACAGCAAGAGCAAGCAGTAAGAAGCAGTAAGCAGAGAGCTAAATATTTTTTCAATAGCGACCCAGCTGATTGTCTAGCTCCATATAATTTTTCAATGGCAAGCTAGCCTGCATTTGAAACTAAAATCTGCATTTGAACCTAGCCTGCATTTGAACCTATAATCTGCATTCAAACACAGGGGGAGTGATGGTAAGCCCTGCAGAGGGTTACTTCAGTTAAATTGCAGTAACTAATATTTGTACGTATGTGTCAATTCTGAACAGAAGTATTCCAGTTTATGCAGCTTGCAGTAGTAAAGTTTTTTAGACGTCTACATCCGGAGTGAGACAGAAGTTCCAGTCGCAGTGCCATAATTTATCTAAGAAAAGGTGGATATCCACTAGCCCAACAGTCCACTGCCTGTTGTGCTTTCCCAGCTTCTCAAGTGACTTTGAAAAATTTCCAGCCATCTGCAACAACAGCCTGATCACCTGTTTTCTTGCTCACTGGTAAGACTTTTTTCTACGTCACATTTTTTTTGTATGGATGCTATTCGACAGTTTGGATATTGGACAGTTTGCATATTATAAGACAGTTTGGATATTAGACAGTTTGGATATTAGATTAGACAGTATGGATATTTTCATGCATAATTCAAGCAAATGTAAAAAATTGCAAAGTTGGTATACACAGCATATTAGTAAATGTAAAACCTTAGTAGGGCAGGTTGATAGTAAGGCATTATGCAAATGTATTACAATATTTAACTGGTATCTCAAAGAAAACCATGTGGGGTATGACAAATTTTTATTGTGTGATTCAACAAAAACTGCATTTTGTGTATTATGTCATAAAACAATAGACTGTGAAGACAGATCTGTTCATGATGAAGAATTAACTAAGGCTAAAGTGTTTCCATTATATTCAGATGTTGAACAGTTATGTCCTGTCACCACATGCGAGTCAAATCAGTTACTGATAGAACCCCTAGTACATTTTGTTACAAAGGAATGTAGTAAACTTCTAAAAGACAGACACAATGAGTTCAGGAAGTTTAGACAAGTTATACATACATCTTTTCAAAAGTGCATAGGAGTTTCAAACTCAGCAGAACAGCTTACTAAAAAATGTCAGAAAGACCATGCAATATTACAGGAGACTCTTAAACAACAGTTACAAGATGAAGAAAATAGATTAGCTGAACTGACAGAGATTGACTTCCTACATACATTGGGAAAGAGTAGGAAACTACAGCTGATCTGTACAAAAGAAATATATTTTATAATATATTTGTGTTTTGAAAATGGTTAAGCTTACATGGTAGGATGGTAAAATACAAATCATTCTCAAATGTTTAAAACTTCCATTCAATTAAAGCAATATATTTATCAGTACTACAGTAAAGTAGAGCATATGACTGCCATTCTTAGCATAGCCAAAAGGTAAACAAAACTGTTCTAGTGTATAAAATTAAATAAAATAGATAATAAGAGTAAAAAGTTAAAGTCACAACACTGACATGCTTGTATAAAGATTTAAAGTCACAAGACTGACATGCATGTATTTTCTTTTTATACAACGCACAAGAATAACAGGCAGACAACAGCAAATATAAATAATGTAAATATATAAATGTGTTTGTTAAGCTAATATCTATTTATTTTTTTACATTTTTTTATATAATTGTATAGTAACACCACACCAAACAGTTAAAGTTCTGAATTTTAAAAAGAAATAAAATCACGGATGGTATTAGTCAAACAGTCTTTGTAAAATGAATGTCAGAACAGTTAAATAAATAAAAAAATACTGAAATCAAAAGTTAAAAAATATATATGATTAAAGGACAAATGCTAAAAAGGGTTAATTTAGATGTGAGCTCAGACCTTCCTAAACTGGATGAATAGTTACAGGAAATGTTGAACAGATAAGATAAGAAACAAGACTGCCAGACAAGTGGCTTGAGTTTTTCTGAAAACTTATTGTTATTAAAACATAATTGTTAAAATGTTCACATGCAACACTATTTGGTAATTATAATAAAACATCACAATTGTGCATATATGTCACTGATAAAAGATAAAAATAAAAACACCTTAGTTACATCAAGTATAGCCAACAGATGGGTTATAGTATACATACAGTTTAAATAAAGTAGACAGGAGGGTACAAATAACTACTAGTAGTAGAAATAGACAGCAAAGGCAACAGAAAAGATGATCATATCAGACAAAGGTCTACAGTTTAATAACCTAATAAAGCAAATGTATAACCAAAGTGTTGGGCTGACATATATTATAAAACAAATAAACAATACTGCAGTACTACAGGGGGAGGGGTACTTTTTCAGTTTTACACTGACTGTATAAGCAGTATTGCACAAGAGTCAGAAATAAAGCTACAGAAAAAAATAAACAACAAGGGTCTAAAATAAAGCTACAGAAAAGAATAAACAACAAGGGTCTAAAATAAAGCTACAGAAAAAATACAATACTCTTTTAGGGGGGAAGGAAAAAAACAGGTATTAGTGTATTAGGCATACTGGTAAACTGGATTAAACCTTACAGAATAAGATATTTTACAAGTTAATAGCTATCATAATGGTTATTATTGTATTGTTTAGTATTAAATTGTATTTACAACCTGTTAAACTGTAAAGTTATACAAGAGATAGTTTAAAAAAAAAACAAGAGATGGCTTAAAATTGATAACAGCTATACAAGAGAGAGTAAAGATATGTAAAAAAATTGAACAAGATTGGTCACTATTTCAATATGTTTTTAGCAATATTAATGCTATTTAAATTTGTAAGATTAGACTAAATTTACTTCATAGTCTTTGTATGTACAAATACAGAAGAATTCAGTACAAATTAAATTAATATCTGGCAATGAATATGTGTGAAAAACCATGTTTTAAAAAAATTGGGTTCAGGATAGCGGCTAGATTGAAATGCATGAATAGCAAACAGTCTGTGTAAATACATACTGTACAGAATACATTGTAATAAGTTTAAAAGTAATTTGTCAAGTTGTAATATCACTGGTTTTACTCCAGTAAAATAATTGCTTTCAAATATTTATTATCTAAGCCCAGTTCAGTACTTTACCAAGATGTTAATGGGCAGTTCAAAGACATGACCACAATGTTATAAATGCTTGCAGTAGCACATGGTTCTTGTCTCTTATAGTTAATTCAACAAGTTGCAAAGAGTTAATGAAACAGTTCTAAGTCATAAATTAAATTCTGTAATTGCAAAAGAATAAATTAATCAAGTTAAACTAAAGCAGACACAGCTCATAACTGATAAAATATTTTCACAGAATAGCCTGCAAAAGAAAAAGTTGTTAAATACATTCAGTTTTGGTAGTGATACTTAATATCATTGTATTAACTATGTGAAATTGCATTTTGATCAAAAGAAGACTAAAAGTTTGTTTCTTGTGTTTTCTATATAATGTGATAAAAATACATATCGGTATAAAATGTTTTGAGTATGTTTAAAAACAGAGGGAATTGTTAGATATTATGAATTTAAGGCTGAAGTTAATTGTTGTAAATATGCTGAAAGAAAAAGTTTGCTTAAATACAGAAACAGAGTTTAGTAATATGTGATCAGCAACCATACTAAATGACTGTGGCTTAAAAAAATAAGGAACTTGCTTATGAGTGTATTACACAGACATCAAGAAAGCTGACTTCTTACAGACATGACAAGAATGTAATCTGCTTTCACTGGACAACAGGACATGTTTTTCTAAGAAAGTTTAAAAATATGTTTTTCTAAGAAAGTTAATCCACAAGGCGTTTTCTTGAAGACAGTTTACTTATCAGCATTTACAGAATCCACAAGGCATTTTCTTGAAGACAGTTTACTTATCAGCATTTACAGAATCCACAAGGCATTTTCTTGAAGACAGTTTACTTATCATCATTTGGACAAGAACAGATGTGTTAGCATTTGCGTCATCAAGGCAGTATCTTTCCAAAACCAAGAGGGTGTGTGTTTAACTAAAATATGTATAAAAAGTCTATATTAAATCTAGTTATGTTAGAGGTATGGTAGGGACACAAGTCCTGAGGTAAATGGTATATCTCTCACATCATCTGTACTATATGAGAAGTAAAGTTGGAACAGTACTTTTAAGCTGCAACGCTTGTCCAGTTTGGTTTATTATAAAAAGTTATTGGTTACTGCTCTCTAAAGTTGATGCTGCAAAGTATATTCTCTCATCAGTGTATATTCTGCAAGTTTCTGTATGCACAGACTGTGAATGCAAATATAACTAGACTTTGAATTTTAGCAGAATCCAGCCAGCAAATCCCACAGCAAGAGCAAGCAGTAAGAAGCAGTAAGCAGAGAGCTAAATATTTTTTCAATAGCGACCCAGCTGATTGTCTAGCTCCATATAATTTTTCAATGGCAAGCTAGCCTGCATTTGAAACTAAAATCTGCATTTGAACCTAGCCTGCATTTGAACCTATAATCTGCATTCAAACACAGGGGGAGTGATGGTAAGCCCTGCAGAGGGTTACTTCAGTTAAATTGCAGTAACTAATATTTGTACGTATGTGTCAATTCTGAACAGAAGTATTCCAGTTTATGCAGCTTGCAGTAGTAAAGCTTTTTAGACGTCTACATCTGGAGTGAGACAGAAGTTCCAGTCGCAGTGCCATAATTTATCTAAGAAAAGGTGGATATCCACTAGCCCAACAGTCCACTGCCTGTTGTGCTTTCCCAGCTTCTCAAGTGACTTTGAAAAATTTCCAGCCATCTGCAACAACAGCCTGATAATCTGTTTTCTTGCTCACTGGTAAGACTTTTTCACGTCACATTTTTTGTATGGATGCTATTCGACAGTTTGGATATTGGACAGTTTGCATATTATAAGACAGTTTGGATATTAGACAGTTTGGATATTAGATTAGACAGTATGGATATTTTCATGCATAATTCAAGCAAATGTAAAAAATTGCAAAGTTGGTATACACAGCATATTAGTAAATGTAAAACCTTAGTAGGGCAGGTTGATAGTAAGGCATTATGCAAATGTATTACAATATTTAACTGGTATCTCAAAGAAAACCATGTGGGGTATGACAAATTTTTATTGTGTGATTCAACAAAACTGCATTTTGTGTATTATGTCATAAAACAATAGACTGTGAAGACAGATCTGTTCATGATGAAGAATTAACTAAGGCTAAAGTGTTTCCATTATATTCAGATGTTGAACAGTTATGTCCTGTCACCACATGCGAGTCAAATCAGTTACTGATAGAACCCCTAGTACATTTTGTTACAAAGGAATGTAGTAAACTTCTAAAAGACAGACACAATGAGTTCAGGAAGTTTAGACAAGTTATACATACATCTTTTCAAAAGTGCATAGGAGTTTCAAACTCAGCAGAACAGCTTACTAAAAAATGTCAGAAAGACCATGCAATATTACAGGAGACTCTTAAACAACAGTTACAAGATGAAGAAAATAGATTAGCTGAACTGACAGAGATTGACTTCCTACATACATTGGGAAAGAGTAGGAAACTACAGCTGATCTGTACAAAAGAAATATATTTTATAATATATTTGTGTTTTGAAAATGGTTAAGCTTACATGGTAGGATGGTAAAATACAAATCATTCTCAAATGTTTAAAACTTCCATTCAATTAAAGCAATATATTTATCAGTACTACAGTAAAGTAGAGCATATGACTGCCATTCTTAGCATAGCCAAAAGGTAAACAAAACTGTTCTAGTGTATAAAATTAAATAAAAATAGATAATAAGAGTAAAAAGTTAAAGTCACAACACTGACATGCTTGTATAAAGATTTAAAGTCACAAGACTGACATGCATGTATTTTCTTTTTATACAACGCACAAGAATAACAGGCAGACAACAGCAAATATAAATAATGTAAATATATAAATGTGTTTGTTAAGCTAATATCTATTTATTTTTTTACATTTTTTTATATAATTGTATAGTAACACCACACCAAACAGTTAAAGTTCTGAATTTTAAAAAGAAATAAAATCACGGATGGTATTAGTCAAACAGTCTTTGTAAAATGAATGTCAGAACAGTTAAATAAATAAAAAAATACTGAAATCAAAAGTTAAAAAATATATATGATTAAAGGACAAATGCTAAAAAGGGTTAATTTAGATGTGAGCTCAGACCTTCCTAAACTGGATGAATAGTTACAGGAAATGTTGAACAGATAAGATAAGAAACAAGACTGCCAGACAAGTGGCTTGAGTTTTTCTGAAAACTTATTGTTATTAAAACATAATTGTTAAAATGTTCACATGCAACACTATTTGGTAATTATAATAAAACATCACAATTGTGCATATATGTCACTGATAAAAGATAAAAATAAAAACACCTTAGTTACATCAAGTATAGCCAACAGATGGGTTATAGTATACATACAGTTTAAATAAAGTAGACAGGAGGGTACAAATAACTACTAGTAGTAGAAATAGACAGCAAAGGCAACAGAAAAGATGATCATATCAGACAAAGGTCTACAGTTTAATAACCTAATAAAGCAAATGTATAACCAAAGTGTTGGGCTGACATATATTATAAAACAAATAAACAATACTGCAGTACTACAGGGGGAGGGGTACTTTTTCAGTTTTACACTGACTGTATAAGCAGTATTGCACAAGAGTCAGAAATAAAGCTACAGGCAAAAATAAACAACAAGGGTCTAAAATAAAGCTACAGAAAAAAATAAACAACAAGGGTCTAAAATAAAGCTACAGAAAAAATACAATACTCTTTTAGGGGGGAAGGAAAAAAACAGGTATTAGTGTATTAGGCATACTGGTAAACTGGATTAAACCTTACAGAATAAGATATTTTACAAGTTAATAGCTATCATAATGGTTATTATTATATTGTTTAGTATTAAATTGTATTTACAACCTGTTAAACTGTAAAGTTATACAAGAGATAGTTTAAAAAAAAAACAAGAGATGGCTTAAAATTGATAACAGCTATACAAGAGAGAGTAAAGATATGTAAAAAAATTGAAGAAGATTGGTCACTATTTCAATATGTTTTTAGCAATATTAATGCTATTTAAATTTGTAAGATTAGACTAAATTTACTTCATAGTCTTTGTATGTACAAATACAGAAGAATTCAGTACAAATTAAATTAATATCTGGCAATGAATATGTGTGAAAAACCATGTTTTAAAAAAATTGGGTTCAGGATAGCGGCTAGATTGAAATGCATGAATAGCAAACAGTCTGTGTAAATACATACTGTACAGAATACATTGTAATAAGTTTAAAAGTAATTTGTCAAGTTGTAATATCACTGGTTTTACTCCAGTAAAATAATTGCTTTCAAATATTTATTATCTAAGCCCAGTTCAGTACTTTACCAAGATGTTAATGGGCAGTTCAAAGACATGACCACAATGTTATAAATGCTTGCAGTAGCACATGGTTCTTGTCTCTTATAGTTAATTCAACAAGTTGCAAAGAGTTAATGAAACAGTTCTAAGTCATAAATTAAATTCTGTAATTGCAAAAGAATAAATTAATCAAGTTAAACTAAAGCAGACACAGCTCATAACTGATAAAATATTTTCACAGAATAGCCTGCAAAAGAAAAAGTTGTTAAATACATTCAGTTTTGGTAGTGATACTTAATATCATTGTATTAACTATGTAAAATTGCATTTTGATCAAAAGAAGACTAAAAGTTTGTTTCTTGTGTTTTCTATATAATGTGATAAAAATACATATCAGTATAAAATGTTTTGAGTATGTTTAAAAACAGAGGGAATTGTTAGATATTATGAATTTAAGGCTGAAGTTAATTGTTGTAAATATGCTGAAAGAAAAAGTTTGCTTAAATACAGAAACAGAGTTTAGTAATATGTGATCAGCAACCATACTAAATGACTGTGGCTTAAAAAAATAAGGAACTTGCTTATGAGTGTATTACACAGACATCAAGAAAGCTGACTTCTTACAGACATGACAAGAATGTAATCTGCTTTCACTGGACAACAGGACATGTTTTTCTAAGAAAGTTTAAAAATATGTTTTTCTAAGAAAGTTAATCCACAAGGCATTTTCTTGAAGACAGTTTACTTATCAGCATTTACAGAATCCACAAGGCATTTTCTTGAAGACAGTTTACTTATCAGCATTTACAGAATCCACAAGGCATTTTCTTGAAGACAGTTTACTTATCATCATTTGGACAAGAACAGATGTGTTAGCATTTGCGTCATCAAGGCAGTATCTTTCCAAAACCAAGAGGGTGTGTGTTTAACTAAAATATGTATAAAAAGTCTATATTAAATCTAGTTATGTTAGAGGTATGGTAGGGACACAAGTCCTGAGGTAAATGGTATATCTCTCACATCATCTGTACTATATGAGAAGTAAAGTTGGAACAGTACTTTTAAGCTGCAACGCTTGTCCAGTTTGGTTTATTATAAAAAGTTATTGGTTACTGCTCTCTAAAGTTGATGCTGCAAAGTATATTCTCTCATCAGTGTATATTCTGCAAGTTTCTGTATGCGACAGACTGTGAATGCAAATATAACTAGACTTTGAATTTTAGCAGAATCCAGCCAGCAAATCCCACAGCAAGAGCAAGCAGTAAGAAGCAGTAAGCAGAGAGCTAAATATTTTTTCAATAGCGACCCAGCTGAGTATCTAGAACCAAATATATTTTTCATAGGGGATGAGAGGGGGGTGAAGTTGGCACTAAATCAATCTGCCAGGATATTGGCAATATCCTTGGGATCAGTATATTTAATGCCATTCTGTTGTAGCTCAGAGCAAATCTGAGCATTGCCATTTAGATTCTTGACATAACTATAGAATGCCTTGTGGTTGTCTTTGGAATCTTTGGCAATTTTATTTTCGTAACTAGCTTTTGAGGATTTTATGAGGGATCTCAGCTTCTTACTGAGGCTGGTGAGGGAGTTTTTTGCATCCTGGGATTTTCCTCTTTTCTGCAACAGTTTCTTCCTTCTGTTGTATAGTTTATAGCAGGGGACCACCAGATTGGCTTCCTTTTTTTGGAGAAGAGCATCTTGATTCTATTTGAGATGGCACGATTCATGCACGAGTGAATGTGCTCGTACAGTGCCTTAGTGTAGGATTCTGCAGTCGAACTTCCAGATCCCGTCTGCATGGGTGTTGTGAAGTTTGTCACTTCTGACTTCAGTAGCATGAAGTTGGCTGTGGAGAAGTTTTATAAGGAGGTTTCCTTACTGGGGGGTGGGGGTGGGATGTGGATGTCAAAGGTGATTTGCTTATGGTCAGACCTGACCAATGAGGGGGTGACCACTGGTGTGGAGCAACTATCTCCCAAGTTGGTAATGACCAGGTCTAGGATATTGGCTCCCCTAGTGGGACAATGGATTAGTTGATCCAGGGCGTTGGAATTTATGAATTCCATGAACCGTTAGGAAAAGGAGTTGGTACCCGAGTTGTTTTCCCAATTAATGGCAGGGTAGTTGAAATCACCCAGTATTAGGGTGTTTGGTTGTATCTTAATATTTTCCAGTATGTTTAGAAAGGTGTAGTGAGAATCTTGGGGCATGGTGGGGGATCTGTAGCAAGCTACAATTTGGATTGCAGTCTTACCTAGTGTTAGTTGCACCTGGAGAATTTCAGATGCATTGTGTTGGGCAGCTAGCCGGGAGGTGTGAATATCCTTGGTGAATATGGGCACTCCTCCACCTTTAGTGTTTCAGTCTTGGTTTTGTGGCCGAAAAGTGTGGTAAGAATTGTAGCCTGGTATTGCAGGGTGCTCTCTGGAGCCTTGAACCAGGTCTCAGTTACTGCACAGATATCGATGTTCTCCATTTTTAGGAGTGCCTCGAGAGAGTGCATTTTGAGGTTTAGACTTCTAGCATTGAGTAGCATTACCTTCAGATTTTGCATGCTTGTATCTGTTACGGTGTTGGTTTTATCCTTTGAATCTTGCCTAAAAAAGGCACTATAGGGGTGGCAAGAGCTTTAGCCAGTAACCTGAATCCCAGGGGTGACAGGTGCAGACCATCTCTGGCAAAGCATCGTGATTTGTCGATCATGTCTTCCCAGGCAGACAAATACTGGATCCCCTTTGAATGACACCAGAAGCTTAGCCAATTGTTGAAGTCAATCATTTTGTCCTTATACTGTGGTATAATTCTGGGTGAAGGCAGGATGCTACTCAGGGCTAGGGTCATACCTGCCTGGGTCACATGATCCAAGAGCTCTTCCGTGTCTCTTTTCATGTAGTCCAGGGAGGTACGTCTCAAGTCATTCACTCCAGCATGGACAATGACAGAGTCGTATTTGTACTTGATGTGGAGTGACTTGAGTGCATGCATTATGTGGCATATCCTGGCACCTGACAGGCAGCTGACTGTAATTTTCTCCTTGTTCAGCCTGGTGAGTGGGACATCAGTGTGCCTGACTATAGAGTCACCTATGACTAAAGTGTTGGGTATATTGTCTTGCCTTAGGGGCTGTTGTTGGGTGGCACATTGGTGTTGTGAGCTATGTGTCACTTTGGTTGTGACTGGTGTTTGTTTGCGTTTTGGCTTCGAAGGTCCTTGTTGCTTGGGCAGGTTAATGTTAAGGGCCTCCGCATATGTGGGTTTAGTGTTGCTATGTGTGGGTGTTGATGGTGTGGGTTTTGAAGGGCTATGAGTTGCTTGAGGTGCAATGCAGGTGTTAACCTTCTCCTCTTGACTGTCTAGCACAATCTTGGCCGGAGAGAGCTTAGCTTCCAATTTGGCTATGTAAGTGCATCTCTCGCAGGTTATGGTGTTGGGTGGTAGGAGGAGAGGACTGTCTGTGTACATGAGGCAGTTGCCACACTGCACCAGTATGCCCAGATTCACCAGGTGGACAGGAGAAATCACCGGAAGCTGACCCTTGGACATGCCTGTTCAGGTGCTTTTTTGTAAAGTTTAAGAGCTGTTTTCTCTTACCTTTGCAAGGTACTCTGCAATTATAGGCTGTTTAGTTCCTATGATTAATTTTTCCTTATTGACAAGGAGAGCTGAGTGCTTGAATCAGTTTCAGGTTTCCTAGTGTATTCCAGCAGGTTCTAGAGCAAGTGCTAGTCACAGGGGTTCAGATTTTAGTGCTACTACTGAGAAACCAGCTAGTTCTAAGGGAAAATTTGAAGAGCAAAGATCATTGCATTTTTTATTCAATTCTCCAATTTCTTTTTATTTTCGACCAGGTTCTCCACATCCTTGAGGTTAATTTCTATAATGCGTTTTTGAATATTAACTAATTCAGACTCCCATTCTGTTACTTTATTGTTACACCAGGAAATTATTTTACCGTAAAGATATGCTTTTAGTGAATCCCATAAAATAACTACATTTACGTCACCAGTATTATTCGCATCTAAATAATGTTTTATTTCCAAATCTAACCAAGTCTTAAACTCATTTAATTTAGTAAAATACGTAGGAATTCTTTTAGTAAGTGTTAGTTTCTTAAAGTTCATTTGAATTCTAAGAGTAAGCGAATTGTGATCAGATATGGGGCAGGGAATTATGGAAGAATGTGATATTTTCATTTTTAAATGTTGGGATACATATAATTTATCAGTTCTTGTTTGGGTATTGAATCTATAATCATTATGAGAAAATTGTAATGAACTTTCATTTTTAAAACTAAAGGAATCTAATAACTGCATGTTATCTAACCATTTCTTAAGAGTTCTTCCTGTAGATGTTAAATGAAATGGCTGTCTATTTGTAGTCTCCTGACTATCTAAGATACAATTAAAATCCCCTCCTACAATTAGACTACATTTTGAAGTCTTATTAATAAGTTCTATGTGCTTCTTAATTGTTCCTACTCCTATACCTGGAAACCAATAAAGATTCACCAATGTCCAAATTCTATTACTGTATCTTATTATTACTATTGATAAAAGGCCATCTTTGTCTTCATAATTATATATTATTTGAGGATTAGTAACACTTTTCCTCCACAATGTTAATACTCCTCTGTTTTTTTTACTGTATGAAGAGCTAGAGAGCTTTAAGAAATCATTTGGATTCCAAATGAAATTATCATTAGCTTTAAAGTGAGTTTCTTGTAGAAATATTAATTGTGCATTGCTTACTTTTAGATATTTAAGTAGGCTAGATCTTTTCCTTGGAATATTTAAACCATTCACATTTAGTGAGAGAAGTTCTATACTCATCCAGTTAATTTATTTATTGAAGGGTTCTGATAGGAAACAATAGCAAGCTATTTTGTTATTTATTTGCTGCATATCTTCCATACATATATTAATAATGTAGTAAACCTTCTTATTTCCTTTTGAGTTGTATAATATGTATACTAGAAGAGGCCAAAAAGTAAGACTAACAAGAGTACAATAGTTAATTTTATATACATGTATAGACAAATATTTAAAATTATCTTTTAACAAACATGGAATGAATATCATTCCTAATCTGAAAGAACTAAAATGTTAGTCAGATTAACCCTCATTACTAATAATAAATCAAATAACAATGAGAAGTTAGAGGCTCCATTATATGTTATTCTGGAGATAATAAATAATCGACTCCATCATATACTTCTAGTTTGATCCATGCACATAAGTATGCATTTATTATAAAATTAACTTAATACAAAATTTAGGAGATAACTGGAACACATTTTCTTTATGCATAGTAAATCAAATATGTATTTCAATCAAAGTCAAATATTCATAAAATGAAGGTAAAAATTTCAAGAGGCATTTACTACACCAGTTACCTTTCAACTTTCATGAGTTTCTGTAAAGTGACTCGTTCATTTAGTAATTATCTTATATAATATACTATGGCCAATCATGTAAGACTTAACTACAATAGTATCAACAATCAATCTAGTGAGCCATTGTAAATCCACAAACCACTTTTTCTGTGATGCATTGGTTGAAGAGTTCAAATTGTATTGTTCTAGACATGTAGTATTTCAATACATATATAAGTACTGCTCCAAACAGTACTATACATAGAAATTTAATGTAATAGAGCTCAATATTGTATTTGTACATTACTCTAAACTTCATTAAAGAGCTCCTTTGCTACTCTTGATGTAGAGCATTAAACAGAGTAGATCATAAGTGATTGTTCACAGTTATACCTCAATATTAAACACACAATACCATTTTAGGCACTATAAATTTAATTGAACAGCTACCATAAATGCTAAATAAATTATACCAAATCTTAAAAACATAGGTAAGATAATCAATCTGTCAGGTTTTTGAAATAATAACTTCACAACCCTTTTTAGCAGTAAATTCCTTTTGAATGCATTTAATGATTAGAATGATTACCTAGATGAATGAGAATGCACAAATTGCTCTTTGTTTATATTTTGTCACTACTATATCAAGTGAGAAGTAGTGTTACAGATATGGAGTTTCCGATAATATATACCTTCGTAAAAATCAGGTATCAGATAAGACCTCACACTTTCTTTTCCTCTCCTTATTGTGAAGTCATTTCCCAATTTTAAACTATCTTCTCTCAAAACCACCACAAAATATGCAATATACAGGTGCCTTAGAGTCTTGTTATTATTTATTCATTCAATAAAGAATGCAAGTTCATGAATAATTTGAAAAACCAAAGGTAGTAAAATGAGTCAACTGAAAAATGCATCAACTACCCTCTCTATGTTTTAATGGTTCCATATGTATATATATTGTCTTTATATTTCATTTACCTCCCTTTTTTTTCATATCTTGAGCAATGTTTAACAATCACTTTTCCCTTCTTTTTTCATATGTGTCAGTACAGACCTGTATACAATCCTTCGTGTTAACAAATTTCAAGAGTAAAATTAGAATGAATGTGTACAAGTCTCAATTTATTACTGTAAGTGCATTATTATGATATAGCTATTGCCAGTCATTGTGTTGGGAGGAGTATAAGTCGCAATGCTCAAGATACATAAGCTTAAAAATTTTTGAGACATGTGTTTCACTACCTTACCTCTTCCCAAAAGATATACAAGCCTCGTAAATTCAGTAAAGCAAACTTACACACTTCAGCTTCCACCGGTACAGGTCAAATCCTCTCCAGAAAACCAACATTACATCTTAAGAAACCATAAAAGAAAAATGTGCTAGCAGGGGACATTACACCAGATTATTATTGCAAAAATCGCAATATATTGCATGTATTGTCACCTGTTTGAAGTTCTACTAATCCAGGCATTTCAGGCCTCATCAGCATATATTCAGTGAACTTGCAGAATATGTTCTATTAGTGTACTTTTCCCATTATTACAGTTGCAAGACCAGAACTCACTTCCTTGTGTCCCATACTATAATGCTAATATGAAACTTTAAATAATGAACCATCCAACTTGCATCTACTGAATATAAACATTATGCAACTTACATATTCCTACAGCTCACCCGTAAGTAGTTTACCTGCTATTTCACTAGACAAACACTCCACGTTTTGTCCTTCTTTAAATAATTGTAAATGTGATTCAGAATCAGTGTAAACTGATATTAGCACTAATTTCAACCATCATTATTCTTAGCCTTCTTTATTTGGATGAGCCCTGTCCACAAATATACTATTATAGGTGTAAACATTATGGGTGTACCTAAAATTATTCTTATGACATCAGTGCAGTATAGAAATAAATAAATCAGGGACAACCTTTGCATAGATAAATGAGCATGCACAAATTGCTCTTTGTTTGTATTCTGTCACTACTATATCAAATGAGAAGCAGTGTTACAGGTATGTAGTTTCCGATAATATATAGCTTTGTAAAGGTCAAGTATCAGATAAGACCTTATACTTTCTCTTCCTCTTCTAATTGTGAAGTCAGTATCACACTATTCCTCCATTTCAAAACGGATCTCTCCTGCTTGTTGTTTGTGAACCCCACGTTTGTTTGCCAGCTATTGTTGTTTTTTTGAAAAGAAAGCATGAGCCCACATCACACTGTACAATTGCTATACATTAGTATTGTTTTTGAGTTAATTGTCCCTAGAGTGTTTGTAGCAGGAACTTGTGTGGTCAATGGGGCATGCATAATTCAATTTGCGTGCTCTAGGGCCACTTGTGAGTTAATATGTTCTGCAAACCTGGGTGTCTCACGGCTGTATCCATTTAAGAAACTGTATTTGCTGCCATTTTTACTGTGTTACATGCTCCCCAAAGTGCCTCCCATGTAGAAAAACAACCACGACCATGACCAAACATCGTTTGATGTCTGCACTTGTGCCCCTGCTCCTCCGCTGATACACTGCCCAAAGTCCCCTCTATACTCACCATTGGTGAGAAACACCCAGCCCTGATTTTGTTAGTCAGGGATAATTAAATTCAAGAATATTTTCTTTCTACCCAGATGCATATCTTAAAGAATGAGATTTTTGCAATAATAATCTGGTGTAATGTTCCCTGCTAACACATTTTTCTTTTGTGGTTTCTTAAGATGTAATGCTGGTTTTCTGGAGAGGATTTGACCTGTATCGGTGGAAGCTGAAGCGTGTAAGTTCGCTTTGCTGAATTTACGAGGCTTGTATATCTTTTGGGAAGAGGTAAGGTAGTGAAACATATGTCTCAAAACTTTATAAGCTTATGTATCTTGAGCATTGCGACTTATACCCCTCCCAACACAATGACTGGCAATAGCTATATCATAATAAGCTCTTCGAACCCACAATGACAGTTTCCTCAAATTAGGAGGATCTGCCTTTGGCCTGATTGTGTGCGATAACCTCTCCGTCTGTAGACAAACTGCATGAGCACAGAAACCATTACATATGATGATGTTACAAAGAATATGGCCGCTGTTCTAATCCGTAATAAAACTGTCCCCACAGTTTCATACCATTATTTAATATACTTTATGCTGCAGTCATCTATTAAGTGAAAAGAACTTATAGAGATAGATGTTTATTCTATATTTACAGCCTTTCTTGTTAGCAGTGTGTGTTCTCGTAGGCTGTGTAGGTACGGTGCTTTGGGTCATCTTTGAAATTGAATACCTGGTGTCATGTATATTGTTTGAAATTTGTAAAATCTAATCCCTTTTACAGAACATCTGTTGACTAGCCAGCCACACAAACACACACACATAGTAGCTCACATGCACCATTCCCAAGTGTAATCAAAAAATCCACTCAACTGCACAACTAGGCTAGAATGGGAAAACCCACCCACTAGACTGTAAATGGCTGGGGGACAATGAAGGGAGCCCCGCACTGAGCTACCACCACACACCAGCACCGAGACACAGTTGTTGAATATGGGAGAGCTGGCAGAAACCAAATATGTTCTAATGGATGACATATTGCTTCTCCACAGCATTCTTGGAATGCTCCTTAATGTCAACAATAAAGAAAAGAACTGATCTGTACAGACATTACTGGGTGTTTTGGGAATAGTTTTTGCTCATAACTAAAGGATTTTATGTTTTTCATCTGTGGGGAACAGGAATATCTTTTCAAAAACCTATGCAAGTCATCACTGGCCACAAGACACATACGCTTCATATAAGCATCAACAACAACATTCCGTGCCAACTCCGGCCCAAGCAAAGACAAAGCAGGCTACTTTTAATATTCCTCCACTTTATATAATGGTGTTCGATAAGGAGACAAAATGAGATTCCAATTAGTGTAACGCTTAGCAATTCAAGACATTTTAACTCCTCAAACAAAAAAAAAAAAAAAAAAGGGAGGAGAAACATCCAAATAAACATTTAAATGTATCGAAAATAAATTCTATGTGATTAAACTAACTAGAAGGGCAAAGTGATATTTATTTAATGTGTAGGGTTTATAGTTAGAAGTTAAATGTCAAAAGGGCTTTCTACATTGATGACAGTTCACAAATGCACTGACAGGCTCGCATAAAGGGAACTGAAGATTTCCCTTCAAGTCTTGTGCATTTAAAAAGCTTCACTTCTTCATTTTAAAAATAAACGTTCAACTGAAATCATGAACTTGTTGGCTATAATAAGTTCCAGTGAATATGCAAAGACTTTGTATAATTTAATCATAAAACCATATCAATGACTGAAATTAGTCATAAAATACAGCTAAACCCCACCATTAACTAGCGACTAATATTAAGAAAATTAAATTAACTTAAGCATAGCTGTTATTGTACTAAAAAGTACAATGTGTATTTAGCATTTCCTACTCAGCAAATCATTTCTTTTCCCCTATAAAATACTGTCATGAACAAAAGTAAACTGATAGAGTCAATTAAATTATTGATCTAATATGTCACTTATGAACTAAACTTTGACTCTAAAGTATGCAATAGGTGTATTATAAGTTTATAACATAGAATTTACAACATGTTTAAAGAAAGAACAAACAATATTAAATTGTTACCTTTAGCATATATTTTTAGTTTTAGTTGATACTTTGAGAGAGGTAGTGGAAGGGATACTTTTTGAGTCAGTTCTTTGCTTCTTTTTTTTTACATCAATCCAATTATTTTTTTTCCAGAGATCTTTTCAGTGATGTAGTTAAAGCCCAGTCCATTTCCTCCGGGACTGTAACTGTATGATTGTTTTTGACAAAGGTTACTGTTTTTTCAATGTCATTAAAAGTTTTTATTTCATTTGAAGTAAAAATCCTTATTTTTGCAGGGTATGTCAGTTGTGCCTTTATTTTATTCTGTTTAAGTGATTTTACAAGTGGCCAGGCTTTCTTTCTTATTTCTAAAACTCTAGAGGAAAAGTTATTGTCAAATCTAATTATATTTTGCTTGTATTTCAGTGGGGATCTTCTCCAAGCACATTTAAGGACAAGTTCTTTATCAAGATAAGAGAAAAATGTAACCACTACTGATCTGGGAGTGGATGATGGTAATAAAGGAATAGGTTTCCCAATGGCTCTATGAGCTCTTTCTATACCCTAAGAGAATCCTTCTTTTAGATCTAGGATTTTGGGTAACCATGAATTAAGAAAGGAAATAATATAATCTCTTTCAGATTTTTCTGGTAAACCAACAATTCTCACATTAGTCCTCCTTTCTCTATTCTCCATGTCATCCAACTTGGTGATAAGCCATTTATTTTGCTGCTGAAGGACATCTCCCTGGATTTCTTCCTCCTTGAGCCTTCCATCTATATCAGATAAAGACTCTTCAATGCTTAATATTTTAGTTTGATACTGTTGAAGTAACTCATTAAAGGATTCAGTTTGTTTATGACAGCTTTCTCTCAAGTTTTCTAAGTTGTTATTGAAGCTATCCATTTTAATAGATTGTTCTTGTAAAGTAAAAGACATCAACTGAATTTCTTTCTTCAAAGCAAATTCTGCATGAGTTCTTTGAGCTACTCATCTTCAGAGAGCAGTTTTAAACTCCAGATATTTCTGACAAGAAATTTTTGAAGAATATATTCCAAACTCGATATAATGATAGCATAAATGTTAAAGAACAATAGTTAACTGTTTTTCTATGAAAAAAACAATTATTTCCTATTATCTGAAGTATTTTGAGGAGCTCTAAAAAAGTGCTACTTTCAGAATGCCATCCAGGCTCCACCCCCATAGTTATTTCTAAATGTAATGGGAATTGTAAATAGGTGCTGCTGTTCTTTTTTCCTTTCTTTCTCCCTTCTCTCTTTCTTCTTGTTCAGTTTAAAGAAATGCAGGCACTGCAATGTAAAAAAAAATCCTGGTTAAAAGAGCATGACAAAAGAAAAAAATAATGTTTTTTTTCTCATTCTTGCATCGGGGAATAACCTTAGATTGATTTAGTAACAAGTTTTAAGAGAAAGGAAGTAAATTAAAAATAATATTGAATATCATGAGGCCTTTTTTAGCAAATGAATATATGCTTAGTAGCAATTCTGTATCTGGCCCTCATGTCTCTGTGGAAACATTCTGATAAAGAGAAACTGACTGTGTGGTTCTCATGCATCCATAGAGACAGTCTGATAATAAGAAACTGGCTGTCTGGTTCTCATGTCCCATGAAGACAATGTGATAAAGAGAAATTGGTTACACTTTGATGCAGAGTGATTGGCTGGGGGGGAAAGTAAAGAGAAACTGGCTAGGAGATAATGTTCTCCGAAAGCATTCAGGGGTTTTCCTAGCTGGGAGAGCTCTAAAGATAAGACAAAAACAGTTAGCACTTAGTAGAAGTATAGGCTGTACCATGCATCTTAGCATGGATAACATTTCTTTTAGGTTAACTCAATTCTGTGAGTGTGGCTATCAGTTTGGAACATTTGTTCCTATTAGTAGGGCACAACTTTAATATCTGATGATATATATAGTTTTTTGTGCCTGTGTTAAATTAATAGGTCTTAGAGGGTATTGGGGTGTGAAGGCTACCAGCCCAGATAGTTAGAATTTTGTAAATAATCCTACATCATTTGTAAATATTAATATGATCCACAGGCTTGCCTTACAAATGTAAGAGAGCTACATGTTAATATTAAACTAGATGTTATGTGTTAAGCTTCAAAAATGTAACCACAGTGCACTCTGCTGGAAAAGAGCAAAAACATATATGGATTATATGCCTGTGCAAATGTATGTTTTCATAACAGACGTTGGGACATACAGAGTTAACTTGGAAACTCTGAGAAACTAAATAAAGAATTTTACGAGTGTGTTTACCAGAACTAGAAGGCAGAAGGTCTGCAGCTCGGAATTCTTTCTATTGTTTAAGACAGAGATAATCATAGGTTTCAAGGGTAAAAGTATTTAACAGTTTTATGATTGCCAGTTCCAGGCAAGCTTCTAAGAGATAAGTGTCAGCATCTGAGAGATAAGTACTTTTTGCAGGCACATGTTAAATTTTAACTTCCTCTTGGCCTGGAAACTAAGGCAGAGGTGACAAGAATGATGTAATCTGAGATGACCCAGCAGTAATGTGAATTATTAATTTAAGAACTATCTCTCAGAGAAAGTCAGTGCATTTTGTATTTTTGTTCTGGACCTGTAAACATCTCTTCAGCACTTCTCATCTATATCTGCCTGGCTCTGTAGGTAAGACATTTAGGGTATAGTATATTTTAGAGATAGCTAGGAATATAGCAAGAGTAGTCTAAATGTGTTCTGCATTTATATGAGATTGTTCTGCAGTGTTGTTTTAAAATATTTCCTGTGATTCTGAACTCTGTTGTCACTGTGTTGAGTTAATGAGTATTGTTTTGTGCTTTTATTGTTTATTATTAAATATATTTAAACCTCTTAATTGTGGCTGGTTTTGTATAGAGATATTTAAGATCTTAGAGTATCTGCATATGTATTTGGTAACACTGTACAAGCCACTCCTAAATAGCCTTTACGTCTTAGTCACACTTACCATTTGGATAATACTAACATCACACAGTAAAATTGGGCACCCTTTGGAAAGGGCCTTATTAGTAGCTGATAAGTAGTGGTTGGTGGCAGTGATTTCTACCTTATAGTCTGGGCAGAAGCAGGCATAGCTAGTGAACCTGTGCCAGCCTTCTCCAGGAGTGTCTACGTGTTTGTATATAAATCAAATCTCAAAGTGTGTGTGTGTGTGTGTGTGTGTGTGTGTGTGTGTGTGTGTGTGTGTGTGTGTGTGTGTGTGTGTGTGTGTGTGTGTGTGTATGTGTGTGTGTGTGTGTGTGTGTGTGTGTGTGTGTGTGTGTGTGTGTGTGTGTGTGTGTGTGTCAGCTACTTGGGCAGGAGGGACACGAAGCACTGGTTGGACAGAGAGGGTGCTGGAGGTTTTGGCTTGACCACTCAGATGAGATCTTAACTCTATAGCTGTGCCAGTGGGGAGTCTTATTAGGGATCTGGAGAGAGAGGGAGAAAGCAGCCCCGTGCTCTTAAGGGAAATTGTACTTTACTGTGTGTGTACCTATCATCCTCCCTCACTGGTGTTAGTGGTGAGGATTGAGGCTCCTTGAGTATTACCAGTGCACAGGCATCACATATTAATTGGTTGGCAGTGGTGGGATAGCCACATTACATATTAATTGGTTGATAGTGGTGAGTCAGACACATCACATATTAATTGGCTTGTAGTGGTGTGGATATTGAATTCCTGTATCTTGTGTACAGTGATCACTGAAGGTGTTTGTACTCTAAATCAGTCATGCAGTGACATTCAGAGTTCATATCAGAATTGTTTTATTTCTTTTGTTAGCTTAGTTATTCAAGGGGAGCAGGTAAGCATATCAGCAGAGGAGTATGGCAAGCTGACAAGTAGCCCGTTGGCTAAGATGTGCCAGACTAATGGACTGGTGCATGGAAACCTGACTAAAGCAGACATGACTGCAGCTTTGGTCACAGCTGCATCAGAGAATAGCAACCAGGAGGATGATCAGACTCGCTGTGGGGATGTACAACTCTCAGAAGAATGACAGCTGAACCTTTCCACAGAGGACTTAAAAATACATCCGGAGCTAAAGATGCTTGAGTTGGAGACCAAGCATTTGGAAATGGAAGCAGCAGGGAGACTGAGACATCTGAAAGCTGAGGAGAATGAGAGGCAGAGCAACATGAAAAGGAGAAGCTGGATCTTCACCAGAGTCATGGAGGTAATGGGGAAGGGAGTAACCGAACCCCAGAAGCAACAAAGGTCAGTAAATTTCTTCCACAATTTACAGAGGGAGATAATTTTGATAGTTTAATTCATATGTCTAAGAGGGTATGTAAATAGTATAATGTTGACCAAGGGCTCTGGGTATGGTTCCTAACCTCCTTACTCCATGGTAAAGCTGTAACTGTTCTGTCCAAACTGTCTGATAATAACTTTTTAAATTATAATGTTGCAAAGAATTGTTTGCTAGAATGTTTTAAGCTAACACCTGAAGCATATAGGAAAAAGTTTCTTTAGCATTGATGCAAGGCAGATGAAAGTGTGTGTGAATATGTTGCTGAAATAATCACTTATTTTCATAGGTGGGTGAGTGGATGTCAAGTCACCACTTTTGAAGGGCTGGCAGACCTTTTGGTGAGGGAACAAGCCCTTAGCACTTTGCCTGAGGACAAGAGAATTTAGTTAGCTGATAGACAATGCCTTACTGTAGATGAGTTGGGGAAGAAGGGAGACTTATACCTAACAAGCAGGGCATTACTGCATAGGAAAGGACACCCAGTGCTGCTCATGGGTCTAATGGAACCCTTGGTGGGCAGCTCAGACTGCTCCAACAGAAGCTGCCAGTTGCTGGGAAAGACACTAGTCCAAGTACACATCCAGGACCTAGGGTTAAATGTTTTAAATGCAACCAGTGGGGCCATGTAGCATATAGATGTCCACAGAGGCAAGGTGGGGAACAAAAGGTGGGAGAGCCAGTAAGTGGGAATGACAAAATGCCAACAGTAGGTGGTCTTGAGACAACAAGGGTACCAAATTACCACAAGAGGTTATATCCTATCTTAGTGAATGGGAAAGAGACCATGGCTAAGAAACACACAGCCTCTGACCTAACCATTGTGAAGCCTGCAATGGTTACAGAGGAGCACTATTTCCTTGGGCAGTCTACTCCAGTCAGAGCTTTAGGAGGGACCCCATTTCAAAAACCTTTGGCTAGGGTTCACCTTAAGTGGGAGGGTGGAAAAGGAAGCCAGCAAGTAGGTGTATTTGACGATATCCCTGCAGATGTCCTGATAGGGAATGATTTTGATAATGCAGTACCATGTGTTCATGCAGTTACAAGCAGTCAGGTATGGAGACAAGTATGTGGGTCTGGTAGTCTGGGGGAGACCCAGACAGATTTTACACTTGGAGCCAGGACTGGTGAGGTGGTTACTTCAGGGAGGGGGCTACCCTGTAGCAGTGAGACTGAAGGTGATCCACAGCTGTTTGTGGGTAATGATGTTCCCTTGGACAGAGTGACTGCAAGGGCAGAGGTGAGTAGTAGTACCCAGGCTGACAGTGAGGCACCACTGTCAGAGGATTCCAGACTTCCTGTGGAAGGGGAGCTGGGAAGGGTTACAAAGAGAGAGTTGAGACAGGCTCAGCTCCCAGACTCTACATTACAATTACAAGGCCTGAGGGAGGTAGCTAGTGAGGCACCTGATTCTCCAGGGAAGGGAGAATCTGTCTACTGGGACAAAGGGTTACTGTATAGAGAGTGGACCCCTGAGGGAGGGCTAGAGTGTGAGAAAATACAGCAGTTGGTAGTGCCCAGAACCTACTGTCTGGCACCTCTAGCCATAGCCCATGATATTCCCTTTGCAGATCATATGGGCATAAAACATACAAAGAGACATATTATGCAAAACTTTTATTGGCCTGGGATTTACAGAGATGAAACAGGGTACTGCAGGACCTGTGAGCAGTACCAAAAGGTAGGCAAGGCAGGAGGCAAGGTGAAAGCTCCTTTGATGCTTTTGCCTCTGATTGAGAAGCCATTTCAGAGGGTAGCTATGGATATTGTTGGGCCTCTGAGTACCCCAAGTTCCACAGGGAAAAAGTATATCCTAGTGGTAGCAGATTATGCTATGAGAAACTCTGAGGCAGTGGCTCTGTCCTCCATTGAGACAGAAAAGGTGGCAAATGCTTTGTTAGAGATTTTCAGCAGGGTAGGTTTCCCAAAAGAAATACTGACTGACAGAGGTGCCAATTTCATGTCAGACCTGCTGGCTTGTCTGTGGAAGTACTAAGGGGTGAAGCACCTAAAGACCACCCCCTACCATCCCCAGGCTAATGGTCTTGTTGAGAGGTTAAACTCTACACTCAAGATGATGCTACAGGGATTTGCAGACCAGTTTAAGAGGGACTGGTACAAATATTTGCCACATCTGTTGTTTGCTTACAGAGAGGTTCCCCAGGAATCCACAGGTTTTTCACCCTTTGAGTTGTTGTATGGGCATAGGGTGAGGGGACCTCTAGATTTAATTCATGATAAGTGGAAGGCGAGTGTGAATCTCACAAGGAGTCTGTTGTGCATATGTCCTAAACCTCAGGATAAGGCTTAGGGAACTCATGGGCTTGGCCCAGTAGAACTTAGCAGAAGCCCAACAGCAGGAAAAGGTCTGGTATGACAGGAATGCTCAAGCAAGAGGGTATGCTGTAGGGCATCAGGTATTAGTTCTTTTTCCTGTCAGACACAACAAGCTGCAGGCAGCTTGGAAGGGACCCTACAAGGTGGTAAGGAAGGTCAGTGATGTTAACTACATGGTAGAACTGCTAGGCAGAAGGCAGGGGCACAAATTGTACCATGTTAACATGATGAAATCTTACCATGATAGGGAAGCCCTCATGCTGAGTATTTGCAGTGGATTGCAGGAGAAGTCTGAAGGAGATCTGGTGAATGATCTCCTCATTGAGGCTTGGATTGACCCTTCAGTGGAAGGGGTAGCAAAGTCCCAGCAGCTATCCCCTAACCAGGTTCGAGAAATCTGAGTAGTGTTACAGGAGTTTGGGGCCATGTTCACTTGGGAAACTAGGGTGTACCCACCTGGTGCAGCACCAGGTGGATACAGGACCCCAAAGGCCTATTAGGCAGGCTGCTTATAGGGTGCCTGAGAGAGTCAAACAGATTCTGAGGGAGGACATACAGGACATGTTGGAACTAGGGGTAATTCAGGAGTCCAGCAGTCCATGGGCCTCCCCAGTGGTGCAGATACCACAAAAGGATGGCAGCAGCAGGTTTTGTGTGGACTACAGGAACTAAATTGTCATACAAAGTCAGATACTTACCCCATGCCTAGGATGGATGAACCCCTAGAGCAGCTGGGTGGGCCTAAGTATCTTACCCCCATTGATCTTATCAAGGGTTACTGGTAGGTGCCCTTTACTCCTAGTGCTAGAGAGAGGTCAGTCTTTATGTCTTCTTTTAGCTTGTATGAGTTCACAAAGATGCCCTATGGAATGAAAAATGCCCAGTGACTTTCCAGAGGCTGGTAGATCATATCCTAGCAGGAGCAGGAGTTTTGTCCTTGCTTACCTAGATGATATTGCCATCTACAGCCATTCCTGTCAAGAATACATTCAGCATGTCAGGGAGGTGTTGGGCAGACTACAAAGGGCAGGGTTGACCATCAAGCCCAGCAAATGTCAGGTGAGTATGGCAGATGTCTCCTATCTGGGACATAGAGTGGAGAGTGGTAAGATCAGGCCAGAACCGGGCAAAGTGGAAGCCATTCAAGCATGGCCTGTGCCTGTTATCAAAAAGCAGATGAGGGCATTCTTAGAGACACCAGGGTACTACAGAAAGTTCGTCCCCAGTTATAGTACCATAGCTGCTCCCCTCATAGACCTGACAAGGAAAAACAGGCCAGATAAGGTAGTGTGGACCCCAGTATGTGAGCAGGCATTCCAGAAGCTTAAAGGAGCTTTGAGAGGACCCCCTGTGTTAGCCAGTCCAGATTACAGTAAAGAATTTGTTGTGCAGGTGGATACTTCAAACCATGGGTTAGGCCTGTACTTAGCCAGATTTCTTCAGAGGGAGAACACCCAGTGGTTTATCTCAGTTGTAGGGTCCAACCCAGGGAGAAATGCTACGCAGCTGCAGAAAACGAATGTCTAGCTATAATGTGGGCACTGCAGACTTCAGCCTTATACGTATGGAAAACAAATTCACTGTAGTTACAGATCACAATCCCCTAACATGGTTACATTGAGCCAGCCAGCAAAATACCAAGTTGCTAAGGTGGAGCCTAGGGTTGCAAGCATATGATATGACAGTGAGCACCACAGTGAGGTAAGCAATGCCAACGCAGATGGGCTCTCAAGACATGGAATGAGGTAAGGTATTCCTAGATAGACTCAACCCTCTCAAGCAACGTTTTTCAAGGGTCACTTGAAAAACTAGCTTGAGTTCTTGGGGGGGGGGGGGGTTGGGAAGGCTGCCAGCCCAGATAGTTAGAATTTTGTAAATAATCCTATGTCATTTGTAACTATTAATATGATCCACAGGTTTGCCTTACAAATGTTAAGAGAACTATATGTTATGATTAAACTATATGTTATGTGCTGAGCTTAAAAAATGTAATCACAGTGTACTCTGCTGGAGAAGAGCAAAAATGTATAAGGAGTATATGCCTGTGCAACTGTATGTTTTCATAGCAGAAGTTGGGACATATAGAGTTAAAGGGGCACTGGCTCATTTCTTAAACTGCATTTCTGCCTCAGACCGAAGCTGAAACACTGTCACTCACTTGGGAAATCACCTCCCATTTTTGTGACATCACTCACAACGTATTCACAATCCCACCCACGATATTGAGTTACTTAAAAATGCCTACAAACCTGTATTCCAGTCCTGATTTGCTTCCCTGTGAAATAATACACTGAGTACTTTGGTTCCCCTGCTTCAAATTGGGCTTGCTAGTTTTTCTGCATTGTTTTTTTAGATAAGTATTATTTTTGGCAGTAAATTCAAAAAGTTTTAAAAAGTGTATTCTTTACTGGTAAACTGTACATTTTTGTACATGTTTGTTGCTAGACAATTGCTCTATCAATATCTCCTGAATTTGCTGCCTGTTCTGTTAACTCTTCAAGACTGGCATCGACATCTACAGATTACAATTTATTTATTGGGAATGCTTCATCACAAGCTTACACTTTATCAAGGCAGGCCGATACCATGGACACTGGCAAACTTCCTTCTTTTGCAAGGGCTGCAGCTATAAAGCACTTTGCAGCCCACAGACAGATGCTTTTTTTACTGTTGCTGCCTCTCAGAAACCAGATGCTGCTTTCACTTCTTGTACAGTGACAGAGCCATATCCCTTTAGTATTTTCCAGCCTTCATTGCCAGCTGTCATCTCCGAAGAAAACAGCCTGCAACAAATTTCTGTTCCTGCTTGCAAAACCGTTAAAAACGGCTCCATAATTCAGTCTTGCATTGTTCCATCTGTTTCTTTGGCTGATCGATGTTTTACTGCTGCTGCTGACTTTCAGAAGCCAGGAATCATTTCTTCCTCTTGCCAAGTGACAGTGCCATCTGTTTCTCACCACTTCCAGCCCTCCTTGTCTGCTGACATCATAACGGGTACTTGTATGAAGCAGATTGCTGCCAACACTAGAGAAACCGATAATAACGGCTTAGAGCTTCAGACTTGTGATGTTTCTCCCGATTCTCATGCAGATGGATGTTTTGCTGCTGCTGCTGACATTCAGAAGCCAGGAATTGCTTCTTCATTTCTTCCAGCCCTCCTTGTCTGCTGACATCGTAAAGGGTACTTGTATGCAGCAGATTGCTGCCAACACTAGAGAAACCGATAACAACGGCTCAGAGCTTCAGACTTGCAATGTTTCTCCCGTTTCTCATGCAGATCATCTTAATATCAACTTATCATTTTCTTTATATTTTTTTCTCTTCTTATCAGATGTCTTTCATTTTTTTGTTTGTCCTGTTTCTTTAGCTTCACTGTCATAATGGATGCCATCAATTTCATTCTCTGTCATGTTGCTAAAAGAGAAATCAGCAAGGCAAATTTACGTCATTTTGCCTACAGGCTTTTGAGGGGAGATCTATGCCTTACATATAGGGCACTGTCAGACCCCACAGTTGATTTGGGGTAGTCCAGTTTGCAGTAGACATTGTATGTATTTTTGGTTGTGACATATTCCAGTTATTGAAAATGCATTGGGGGAAATATTTGCTGAAGGGTTGTCGATGGAAATCTTGCATTCTGGTGCTTGTGCATATTAGGGCAGACTGCTGAAGGAGTCACTGGGGAGATGTTTCATTTTGGTGCTTGTGCATACTTGGACAGGCTGCTGAAGGGGTAATTTCAAACCAGATTTTTTACTTCCTGTATTTGTGTGTGTGTGTGTGTGTGTGTGTGTGTGTGTGTGTGTGTGTGTGTGTGTGTGTGTGTGCATACTTACAGATATATAAATACACACACATACATTTTATATATAGATATATATATATATATATATATATAGAGAGAGAGGGAGAGTGCTGCCACATACAAGAGAATATGTGAATACCCATCCTGTAATAATTATTTTTTTGCTGCTTTTGTCAGTCATGCCTAGAATTTAGATGACAGGAATGGCTAGGTAATATATAAATGTTATACAACTTTTTAGTTCTACTCCTGGCTTTTTCTGACAGATGGTAATGAGTCAGTCTTATAGAATACTTGGACCATGAATATAATGAATGTTTGCTCAAAAGGTTATATGGAGCAAGTATCACCTTTGTAACAGCATGCAGAATCTTGCAGTAAAGACATGCAGGCCATTATCACATTATTTGTACAGTTACAGTGTAACACTGAGTAATTATAACTTGTCAGGTAAAACAATTGGCAGCTGTCACTGTTATTCACATTAGTAAAAGTCATTATCACATTGCAAGCACAGGTGTGGGACACTCCATCCCCGGGATTCATGAAGCTCGGCGCAAGGCCGGCATTAGGCTTGTGCCGACCGTGTGGTGTGAAGATGGCGCAGTAGCGCCAAATGCATATTAATGAAGGTGCGCTGCCGCCACAGCCACGTGCATAGGAAAGGAGCGAGAGTGCATAGGGCGTGTCGAAGTGCCGCACGGAGGCGTGGAAATGTCAGCTGTCAACGTGCAACCTAAAATGCTTGCTTATAACAATTTGCAAGCAATAGTAATCACATCTGTCAGTGTCCGTGGATACTGAAACGTATGCAAAGCATGCAAGACAGTTCCTGCAAACACAAAATGAAGAAGCAAACACAAATGCATGGTAGGGAATAACGGGTCCCTATCCCTAGAACAGATGACATTGAAAACCGTGTGCCCGTAGTCCAACTTAGTGTAGATAGTTATACCAAGTGGAAGTGAAATGCATCATATGTTAGCGCGCCACCAATAGGTACATCCAGCTCAATGGTCAGGGTCACCAGCTGACCCATATTGTGAGGGAGGGTACACAGCTGGGCAGATGTGTCCATAACAAAAAACATGATAAATGCAAATATCTAGCGACCGTATGACCGAATTATATCCCACAACGCATGTAATAGTCATATTTATTTATTTAACATACCATATGTGACAGGAAATAGAATAAGCATGTAAACGAAACAGAAGGAGCATATAAACTGCTACAACAATAAGGCAACATGTAGGCTGAAAGGAACACTATTATCCGTAGCATTGACTGTGGGTACGTGTTGTCCAGTACAATCAGATATGTGTCCAGAATATATCCCATCCTGAACATAGGAAAAGGTGGCAACCTACCAATGATTAGAACAGTCGGCCAAAATCCGCACATCTGCGGTCCAAGCCGAACTTGTCAGGATGTGTCACAGTTGAACGGATATTACCTGGGTATACCAACCATGTCATGAAAGTTAAGTATGGGCGTGTACCTATGTGTGTGAGGTATAGCATGTGGAAGGTCAAACATGGCAGGGTAGTCCACACAACCATACAGGTACCTGACATATGTAGGGTATACAATGTGTTACCTTGACCGTGTCATGGGCCTTCAACCAAAGCAGTGATGGATGGAGTGTCAGGAATATGTGTGTGGGGGGGTGGGTAATAGTATAATCCTCAAAGGCGAGACTGTGCCGTATGCAGAATAGGTGAACTGGAGGTGTATGAGGGAGCAGCGGGTGAAGCAGAAAGAAACACAAAAACATGTATACACATCTGCAATACAACCAGACAGGCCATACTGTAGAACACAATCCCACAAACATATGAATATTAAAATGTGCGATACAAATGTACAGAAATGTCACCTGCACATACCCACAGATTGGTCCTGATGGAACTGGCCATATCAAATGCAACACACCTGGATGCATAATGAACTACCCAGCATCCCCTCCACAGCACACAACCCGCCCCCATACCTGAACGTCCACCAAATCCAGCCATATTTGGCCTACTAGTTTGGCGCAGCCACATCTACACATAGTGACCACTATGCATATGTAGTAGGTAGTGTCACCCTAGGCAGTTTCAGGATTGCAAACTATGTATCCCTTGCATGTAAAACCCCCAGCACATTTTCGTAACACCAGAAGAATGGTCGGTATCGGTCTTGCTATTATCGATCTTGTTAAATTTTTGGATATCACATTAGAATGGGTATCAAGACACGATGTCCAGTCCTGTAGACATCTGGACACAAGTTGGAATGTGCAGTAGTGGTGCATGAGACTGTCCAGCCCTAGATGGTCATGCAGAACCTACTACCCAGGATCAAACACCTGCCCGTGACGCACGTGTCCCGACACGAATAAGCGAGAGAATATATTGCAGACATTCGCATAGTGGCACATGGAGTAAGGGTGATGAAGGCACTGACGTAAACAGTATACCCCCTGATCCACTGTGTGAGGGACAATTACTGTGTGTGTAGGTGTGACCTGACCAACAATGATACAATGCCAAATGTCCTGTGATTGTAGGAAATGACTATGTACCATACTGCATGTAACAGTTGCCTAAAGCGGTCACGTCAGGCTAGAATAAACGTAATTTGTACAAGGAACAGGCAAACAACAAAAGTGCTAAAGGTATAGGCTCACAGCTAGGAAACTAATGAATGTTCTAAACCTGCACTGACCGTGGCTATGTGTTGGCCTAAACAATCTGGTGTCCCCAGTAGGGTTACCACCTGTCCCACTTTGCGAGGGACAGTCCCTGTTTGGGCAGTAGTGTCCTGACAAAAAATATTAAAAATGGTAAATGTCCTGAGATTGTAGGACATAATTATGTCCCATATGTTATGTAATAGTTGCATAAAATAATTATTTCTGTATGTAAAATACCTAAATGTTACAAGAAACAGAATAAGCAACTAAACTGCTACAAGAATAAGCTTTTATGTAGTCATAAAAGTAAAGTTCTATCCTTTGTACTGACCGTGGGTATGTGTCGGCCTGTAAAATCTGATGTGTGTTCCGAAAATGTCCCACCTTGGCCATTTAAAAAGGTGGCAACCCTAGTCCCCAGAATATATCTCAACCTGTACATATGACAATGTCAATGCTACCAATGGTCAGAGCATTCGCACAATAACTGGCCAGCCTCTTAACCACTCACAAAGCCAGTGACCTTTGGAGGAAAGGTGTTGAATGAGAATGACTACTTACAACAATGAAGAGTAATAGACGCATTTAACTGCAGAAAATTAGTAGTATTACAAATCTGTCAACACATTCCAAGTTAATAGTACTAATATGGTAGAAGTGTCCGTGATTGTCCCTGAGTTGTCATAGCCTTGTCCCTGTAGAAACGAGTCCCCAAGTATCACAGAGGTCTGTAAACATAAGTACACCAACCAACTGTCACATCTGTTGACAGGACTATTGCATACCTGTAGTGAATTTATAACTGATGTCCAGAATAATATTTATTGTATCTATAAATGAATGAAATAGTCATATGGGAAGGGAAACACATGGAAACCCCCCCACCTGCATTATGCAGTGGAACCACTCCCCACCCTAAATTATGTAGCGGCGAGCGAATAATGTAGTCAGAGGTGCCCAAACACCTGCGTCTGTAAACGCAGGTAGAATGTTAAAATCTGGACTAACTCTGTCCATGTGCTACATCTGATATTTGAACAGTGCCAGGGCAGTTCTAGTCACCAGTCGGCCGAGCCTAAACCCGAACCAGCACATGAACACCTTGACAATCAAACACGCATATGTGCAAGGACTATAAGCGTAGGAGTTCTGAATATCCTTGGAGTGAGTAGACATGCAGCACAGGTCCAGAGCAGTAGGAAACAGGGAATGTCGTAAGTGTAGTACTGCGTTTATCCCAGCAGGAGAATGGATGCCTGCTGTGTAAGGGAAGCGGTGAGGCGTATGTCAGAGTAGCTATGAACCATGGATATACATATAAATAAGCCAGAACAACAATAGTGTAGTGGTTAGAGCATCCGTCTAACATAAAGGCATTCCCAGTTCAAGTACAACTATAGCACATATTAATTGTGTAATGAATGCCTCTGTGCTGTAAAGCCAACATGTATACATGTAAAGGTGACCGCGTTCGCATGGGTCCGTTAACCGGAATCCATCAATCAAAGTGGTACTTTCATAAGGAATAAGGCACATGTAATCCCAAAGAAGTGCCAGTAAACATATGTAACTCAGAATAAGTAGATGCAAGTGCACCTGTGCGGGTGTACGCAGCTATTAGCATAGCAAATGTATGTTGTCTTGTACAGCTGTAACTTTTATACAGATAGATAGATAGATAGATAGATAGATAGATAGATAGATAGATAGATGTGTGTATAGATAAATATCCACAGACATAATAGAAATATGCAATTATATATCTATATATATCTATATATACATATATACATATATATATATATATATATATATATATATATATATATATATATATATATATATATATATATATATATATATATATATATATATATATATATATATATATCTACATATATATATATATATATATATATATATATATATATATATATATATAGATATAGATATAGATATGTAAGGAACGCCGAAAGACGAAAGCAAACATAAGGGTTGTGAAGGGAATCTAGAGCAAGTAAGGAATTATAAAGTGCTCGCAGCATATGTCAGATAAAGCTGCACAAGTGTGAGTAGAGCACTGCTATTCACACCAGAGGCAGGGTTATACCAGTGGCCATAACATCGTTGAAGTGCTACGTCAACATTGTAAACAGACGGAATGTAGTACATGTTGCGACCACCTACACTTGTAACCTGCAAACCGTTTGTAATCCATAACACCAGGAAAGGCAAGTATGTGCAAATATGAATGGATGGTGAGCCTGTGAATACACGAGGCAGTACAAAATGTGTGTAGGGCCCCAACGCTCTGGAGAGGGCAATGTGTAAAGGTGTGTCATGGCTGCGATATCAGGTGTATAATGGCTGTTATGCGTGGAAACTCAACACGGGTGTGCTGGAGAAACTATGGATATGCGATTATGGACACAGGAGTGCTAGGCTATGTTGCGCCGGGTGCAATGGAGTGGCCCGTGGAGGTCAGCTAGTACGTAGGTGCGATTCCCAGATAGAGCATAGTTTGCATGGAGACATGCGTGAATGGGCGTATCATTGTCGGATGTTGTGCATCAGGGCTGGCAGCCCGGCACGTAAAACCTATAGCCACCCATGAGCGGAACGGAGTTCTGCTGTGACAACCCCAAACCAGGAAAAGCAGAAAGACACAACTACATGAAGACATCAATATGTTGACGTACAATCTCAGTAACACAAGCACTCATTCTATCAACAGTAATAATATGAATGTGCACAGAAACAAACACAGTAGCAGGAATAATAGGCTGCGCATACGAGTTAATAGGTCGAATGACACTGTATCACATCACACTTATCAGCGGCACCCCAGACATTAAAACCGTGCGACATCTGTCCGCTGTATAATGTGCAATATACTGATCACAAGTTCACCGGAGTGAAGTGTCGTTGTCATAATGACTAAGGCAATAGTATGCTGTTGAAGCAAGGATAAAACCCAATACGCATGTGTAAGTGTCTATGTCCGGGAAATGTATAGGTTAACGGACACACAGATGTATACATAGATAAAAATGTATATATATATATATATATATATATATATATATATATATATATATATATATATATATATATATATTAATTTCTATACACAGATATATTTATACAGATATATATATATACACACAAGGATACACTACAGATATATATAGATAGATATATATACACAAACAACAGGTATTGATATATAGACATACACACAAAACAAATATATATGTCATTGTAGATATACACATGTACATAACTAGACTACTTTACAGCAATTAGGGGTAACATATCTACAGCCCGGGCATATGTGACTGGGAGGTCCAATAAATAAACATTGTACCCCCCACACCACCCAGCTAGGCCGGTCAGACATACAGACAGGCAATACAGATCAATACACTGCCGCTGTCCAAAACACCGGTAGGAAAGTACCAGTGGGAGAGTTCTGCAAGGTCTACACTTTAAACTTGGATAACGGAGTTCCTTGCGGGACCCCAAAAATTCAGGGTATGTGTGAACCTGTTGTCATCGATGTGAACAGGATGTAGGTGTACATGGAACAGTAGGTTGTGCAAGTGTGATAATACATGGGTTGACAAAACGTATGACGTGTCCCGAGACAGGGAGAGTGGGCAATGTGTAGGGGTGTGCTCATACCCCAGCTGCACTCGCAGTAAGTATTTGTCATGACTGCTGTAGAGGAGTGCCAGGTAGGTGGACCATGGGTATGCAATAATGGGCTTAGGTGTGCAGGTGCTGGTTGGCAGAGATGTAGTAGGCCCGCCCAGTGGAAGTCATTAATATTCCTATGTGGGCAAAGCATACGCCTACACCTCCCAAACCTGAAGAGCACATCTACCGGATAGTCTGTAAACCATTGGGGGAATACATAGAGACCAAATCAGTGCCATGTACCCGATTAGCATGGACGTCCATAGTTATGAATCAGAATGTAACAAAGTCCAACTAAACACTTCCAGAACTAGTGATATTAGGTGGACAGGTGGCGGAATACAGGTAATGACAGATGACAACATGTATGGGTCATAAACAGCATGTACCTCAACGAACGTGAATGAATACATATGCTCTGTGACTGTAAATGTGTCTGGTTAATAGAACCAATCATCTAAATGTGTCCCACAGGGTGTTATGCATTGTTCCTGATACAGTGTTCATTTACACCCATTGGTATGTGAGGTCTGCTAGTGACGGAAAGTGCATAATTTGCTGACCACCTTAGGTAGATGATAACATAATAGATGAGGTTCAACACCCGTACACCTTTGAGGGACACATCCATCTGGGCAGTTGTGTTCTGCAAAATGACAGTTATGGCACATGGCCTGTGAGTTCGGGAAAGGAGGCTATATAGTGCATGTAGTGGTGTCAGAAATTAATTTGTTGTATCAGAAACGGCTACATGTAATAGGAAACAGTATTAGCAATTATAATGCTACAAGAATATCCTTAACGTATGCAAACCGTGGAAGTCATCAGTTTACCACTGGCTGTGGGTATGTGTTGCCTTGACACATGTGATAGCTGTACATATAGGAGCTATAGGGCCACCACCATTCTGAATGGCCAAAGTGGAACCTGCTCTGTAGAAATGTCAGATGTACCAGGGCAGAACATACCTACAGCCATGCATAGTACAGAAATATACATATCGGCACAAATCAAAGCGTAGTCTAGCAGCAGTAAAGTTGCTTATGCTACTACATATGACATATCGATGTGTCAGGTATACAAGACCTGTAACAAGCAACCACTACAGACAAGTACAACATGAGAATGTCCCCTAATCAGGACAGTTGCAATGGCTAGAGTATTGTCCATACCTCTCAACTGTCCCTGATTTTCAGGGACGTCCCTGATTTTGACTGAAAGTTTAACTCTGTCCCTCTGAATCCCTCCTAAAATTATTGACTTTTGGAGGAAAGGTGGTGAATTACACTTAATGGCTAATGACAATAAGTAAGAGTTATAAACTTCTTTTACTTCAGAAAATGTGTATTAATTGATATGCTCTGATTCTGTCAATGTTGCAAGTTAATAGCACTACTTTTTTAAAAGTGTCCCTGATTGCCCCTGATGTTTTCTTGACTTGTCCCTGATTCAGTAGAAATTTGTCCCCGATTGGTTGAGAGGTCTGGTATTGTCACATGACATATGCCTAATGAGGGACTGTCCCATGCAAAGTGGGAAAGGTGTCACTCCTACAGTCTCCCGTCGTGCAATCTGAAAGGTGGAAAATGTACAGTAGGTATGCGGTAGCATGACTCGGCGGACAGCTGCATTAACAAAATCATATTCACATGTCAGCATTGCAGAGTATCAGTTCCCATGTATCAGGCAGATGGGAGCAGATCGTATGAGGAACACGCATATAATATGATTACATCACTAGACAGGCCGCCGAGTCCATACAGTCGAACGCCTGCCGTCGCCAAATGGTTACACATACCCGATACTGTAGTCATGTAGTCCAATGTAATACGCATCACAAGGGATCGCACACACCCAGCGTGAGTGACAAATGTAAGCAGAAATGTCGGTGAGCGAGCAGCTGTAAGCGTGTTTGTCTACCAGTATGTCAGTAGTGCACTGTCAAAGAAATGTGGAGTCTAAATAGGTATAAGGTGCTGTAACCAGAGGTCAGCAGTGCTTAACACTGTGCAAACCCACGCACAACTGCTCCCACCTGCTGGAATGTGCCTTACCCAGTCCGTATCCAAAGGCGTCGGTCTGTCCGCAAACAAAGAACCGCCCTATTCACGTGTTGGTAGCAGTACCCTGCGCACATAGCTCATGTGAATTAACAATAGACCATGGCATATGTACAGACAATAGGCCACACACACACCATACAGCATAGTCATCCAACAGTATACCAATGTACTGGCAGGTATGTCCGGACCACTGGTGCATGCATGCCTGGCCATCCTGTGTTTCAGTGTGTGAGCATGCCCAGTATGACTGTTACGTATGTTGTTGACCGACATTACCGTCATACCGTCATGTGTGTGAGCATGCCAAGTATGGTCAACTGTATCGCATGTGTCACATGTCTAGATAGTTAGTACTGTGTTGCTGACCCCTCCATTCTACACAGACAGGTGTCATGCTGTATCTGCAGGGTAGCTAATGGTCATGTGGCATTGACAGTTGCTACATGTCTACATAGCGTGGGGGGACATCCGACCGCAACCACAGTCCTACACAGCACCGTGGGTGGCGCACATGACTCTCACATGTGTAGGTTGGATGGGGGGCACAGCTGACAGTTGTACACATCTGCCGCTTCTGTACTGGTATGCCAGGTACTCCATGTCAGTCTATGGACCTACCTAAATTGCTAGTTGGAGGGATAACAGTGTACGTCAGATCCCAGCTTTAAATACCAGCACAGTGGTGTTGGATATCCTAGCTTTCACAACCTACATCAAACTGCCTGGCCTGCTGTAGTCTGTGTGTGTCTTAGGGGTTTGGGTCATTCACTGGGCATATCCATAGGCCATTGTATATCATTTGTCTGTATTGGTCCACACCTGTCCAGCTGCATGGAACATGTGTGAGCTGTACGGACACACATGATGGTCAGCCCATAATCTGCAGTGGGTTAGGACACCCTGTGTACTAATGGCTACCATTGTGACCCCTGTATGTGCTATAGAGGTCATGGTGCCACTATGGATGTGTACTGTCTGCTGCCCTAACATTCAGCCACCACAGTCACTTGTATGCTCACATACATACCATAGCAATGGGTAAATACACATTCTAATACATCTTCCAATTGTTAGGTCGATAGACGTACCCTGGGGGTGTTCTGGACCTGAGGACGGTGCTGGAGGGCTGCCAATGTTGGATGCACAGAGTGCACCTCCTATACATGGCCGAGCACAGGTAGTGTCATGTTTGGCATCCATTGTACTGTGTGCGGGTCAGAGAGGGGAAATCCGTGGGTACCTACTGTGTCAGTGCATATGCCTTGTGTTGCCTCTTTGCCAAGGGCAAGTCATACTGTGCACAGCCTTTTGCCAACTGTGCCCTGCTCAGATAGTTCCTTCGCCAAGTCACACTTTGCCTGTACAGGCCTTGGCAGTGGTGTTGGGCTGTGTGGCCCTGCCCCATGCTGTTTCTGCTGCACCTGTTACTGCAGGATAAGATTGTGTAGCATAGCAAATACCATAACAACTTGTGTGCATGTAGCTAGTGAATACTGCAGGGCTCCACCGGATGTGTCCAGATACCAGAACCGTAAACTATACATACACACATATACATGTACACACATATGTAGATATTGCATATATATCACAGCAGAGGACCACATGACAGCAAAGCATTAGACAGGAATGAAAAGGAAACTACATGTGCCACCTGCATCATGTAGTGTTGTTACTATCAAGGCACATGTGTTTTGTTGCGTCACACGGGTCAGACTGTATCAAGGGTAAGAGTAGGGCTGCTGACATTTACTCACCAGACCTATTGGCGAATGTATGTGTTGACAAACCAGTGTCTTGGCAGAATATGCGGGCTGTGGACACTATATAGTTCAGCAACAAAACACACTGAACACATCCCGCAGCTAGCCACCAACACATGCAGTATAACTGCCAAACACACACACCTGCTATGCCTTGGAATCGAGCATCTACCTGTCTAGTCTACCACACTACAGCATTATGCAGTAACAGAATGGGCTACCGGGTTTCAGCATCACCGCACTCCCACAGGCAGACTTCTAGGTGGATGATATCATCAGCAAAGGTAAAGACGCTGATAGGGAATGTATGGGGAGTGAGCTGTCTAAAAGCATTACTCTGTCTCCAGGCATCTGGAAACACACACATATAGACACACACACACACTTGGCAGGGCTGGGAGTTGAACATACACCTAACTACTTTATCACACTACAGCATTACGCAGTTACAGAATGCACTACCGAGATTACTGGAACACAGCACGCCCAGAGGCATACTTCTTGGTGGATGACATCATCCGCAAAGGCAAAGACACTGATAGGGAATGCATGGGGAGTGAGCCGTCTAAAAGCATTAGTCTGTCCCCAGGCAGCTGGAAACACATACACACTTGGTAGGGCTGGGAGTCGAACATACACCTAACTACCTTATCACACTACAGCATTACGCAGTTACAGAACGTGCTACCGAGATTACTGGAACACAGCACTCCCAGAGACATACTTGTAGGTGGATCACATCATCCGCAGAGGCAAAGACGCCGATAGGGAATGTATGGGGAGTGAGCCGTCTAAAAGCATTACTCTGTCCCCAGGCAGCTGGAAACACACACACACACACATACTTGGCAGGGCTGGGAGTCGAACATACACCTAACTACCTTATCACACAACAGTATTACGCAGTTACAGAATGCTCTACCAAGATTACTGGAACACAACACTCCCAGAGGCATACTTCTAGGTGGATGACATCATCCACAAAGGCAAAGACGCCGATGGGAATGTATGGGGAGTGAGCCATCTAAAAGCATTAGTCTGTCCCCAGGCAGCTGGGAACATACACACACACACAGCAGGGCTGGGAGTCAAACATACACCTAACTACCTTATCACACTACAGCATTACGCAGTTACAGAACGCGCTACCGAGATTACTGGAACACAGCACTCCCAGAGGCATACTTCTAGGTGGATGACATCATCCACAGAGGCAAAGACGGCAATAGGGAATGTATGGGGAGTGAGCCGTCTAAAAGCATTACTCTGTCCCCAGGCAGCTGGAAACACACACACACACACACACACACACACACACACACTTGGCAGGGCTGGGAGTTGAACATACACCTAACTACCTTACCACACTACAGCATTACGCAGTTACAGAATGCGCTACCGAGATTACTGGAACACAGTACTCCCAGAGGCATACTTCTAGGTGGATGACATCATCCACAAAGGCAAAGATGCCGATAGGGAATGTATAGAGAGTGAGCAGTCTAAAAGCATATTACTGTCCCAAGGTAGACGTAGACAAACACACAGCAGTGGTGTGAGCGGGACAACTGCCTATCTACGGAGCACTATTACAACACTACATAGATACGAGACGTGCCACAGACAGTACACCCTTCAAGACAGTCAATCAGTGTGTTCAATGTAGGAATCCATCCTGACGTGGGGTATGGACATCTGTTGCCTGGATGACCACCATCACTATACAGGATTTCAATGGCCATGCCCATACACAGAGGCACATAACCGACACAAGGTGTCACTGGGCATGCTCACACACTTAGTATCACATGTCCATTTGGAATGTACTGTGTGTCCATCTACACAACGGCGTACTGGGCATGCTCACACACTTAGTAGTAGCGAAGGGCTGTCTTGCATGCACACGGATTCTAAACACGGAAGGGCACAGTTTGGAATGTACTGTGTGTCCATCTACACAACGGTGTACTGGGCATGCTCACACAGTAGTAGCGAAGGGCTGTCTTGCATGCACACGGATTCTAAACACGGAAGTGCACAGTTTGGTGTTACTGTCTCCATGTACATGAAGGCCACTCACATGTACTGATCAGTACACACTCAAGAGCCATCACAGATGTCTCAGGTGCAGATCACAGTGGTAAATGCCACATTCTACTATGTAGCCCTCAGACATCACCATGTCCTTGGACCAGCAACACACATCCATACATTACTACAACACCATGTGACTCATGACCAGTGGACTGTACATAGGTGTACAGCAACTATGCAGACTACACATGTACTGACAGAGTTCCATCATGTGTTATGCAATGCAATGATACCACTGTTAATAACTAGGTTGGCTCTACACATAACAGGGGCCCTGGGTCTTACACAGCTGTAACAGTTGACTGTCGCTGTACACCAAAGAACACTCATGCTTGGATATGACATACATGTAATCGCAGTGGAAATGTACATGGCCCACACACACACAACACATATGTACATAGCATAGCTTTTGCTGTCCTCTGTGCAGACAAGTGGCTACAGCAATCACACGCATGCACATGGAAGGTAGGTCCATGGCTGTTGAATGTTAACAGTACATAAGGTAGCAATGTTGACCGAGATAACATTCCATCTGTACTAGTTACCCATGACAACCATCATATCATACAACAGTCCATGTGTTATGTATGTCATCACACATGTCCACCAATTGCAATGCATACAAACATGGCTACATGACAGGAATGTAGGACCAACACACATGTACATGTAGTGGTGTGCATGCAGCTACCATCCATGTGCAGTAGCTGATGTATGTCATTCATCTGTGCCTAACTACAACATGCAGTTGCAATGCAGCCCCATCATTGACACCTGTATATGGTGAAATACTGACAGTATGGTAGGATGTACATCAGGTATGGATGGATGTGTGTACATAAAGTGGTGATCCACCTTTGCAGATGGATGTTTGCTGAAGACGGCTCACAGGTGTGTCACAAGCCATCCTACCATTACATGTGCAAACAGTACGCTATGTTACTGTTACTTGAAGGTGAAGACAAACAACATACACAGCGGTCAGGGTGTTAGTGACTGTAAATCACTTGACACCTGTAACACTTACATCCTCCCGTGTGCATATAGCAGCACAATTGCTGAAGGTAGCTTTGGTACACATAATGCGACCAATACTGCTGCATGTCTGTCAGACGTATCATCATATAGCAGGTGTATGATTCACAGTACTGCCATGTGTGTTTGCTTGTGTGACCATATATGCCATGTATGGTGGGGAATACATCCCAATTGTTACACACCCCTGTACACTGTTGTAGAGATCTGTACATACTGCAGTGTTGAAAGCATGACGTAGGCAGTGGTGTGTGTGTGTATCACACATATGTCAACTATCTGTATGTGAATGACATTTGTGGACTCCACAGTGTGTGTGTGTGTATGTATGTATGTATGTATGGCTGTCTGGTGCATGGAGTGAGGGTGTATGCTACCATACAGAACAGACAGGATCCCTAAGCTCTCATGGTGATGCAGTCTACTACCCTGCTACCTGTACATGTTCATTCTCTGTGTCACGTTGTGTGGGTGCACAGTACTGTGAGGGTGATTACCACATAGGCAGGGGTCCTCACCTCAACACTATCGAGTGTGTGTTATAGTGTTGTTGACCCCGTGAGTGTGGGCATGTTACTGTGTGTTTCTGTGTATGTCTGTGTGTGTTCTCATCCTGTAATGTGACAGTGCATTACTGCTGCACAGTGAGGGCTCATGCTATCAAGTGGCCTCTAACGTTATCATCGGCCAGACTGCTGTGTAAACCCCCCCCCCACGCACCATGTCACCATACCTGTGATGTGACCTGGTATGGATGTCACGTCTCTAGCCACTGTAGCCTATTAAACATCCCACAAGCTTCTGGATCAGTAGATGTGTGGACATCTGTGGAATGGTAGCCTTTCTAACAGTGAGGTTGAGGCTACATATAGCATGCTGGTATTGCCATACATGTCTGTGAGTACTCCACATTTACACATGTGAAACTGCAAACACTGCTACTTATTGGCACATGCAAGTAGACCTTAAGGAGGAAAGCAGGGCATAATTACCAACATGCTGTTACCATTGTTACCAAGACACATACTGTGAACATATAACAATGCATTATAAACCTGTACTACATGGTATGTCTGGTGCATGTCAACAGTACACAACTAATTTAATATACACTTATCTCACTATTCTGTTCACCCTGTGCATCAGACCATATGAGCATGTCCCGGAACCGATGGTGTGGATTACAGGGATGCGGCACAGGCATCATCATATGCACAGGGTGATAATGTTTGCCAGGGGCATAGGCTGCACCAGTGGATGACATCATGTGTGTGGGTAAGGGCTGGTGATCTGATTGGACATGTGTGGTCATTATGCATGTGGGTGTTGCGGTGCCCTACAGATGTTTCTTCTGTGTGCGTGTATGTGTGCACACAGTTCTGCCTTTTGTCAGGCCTACACAGGGGTATAATTGACAGCTCCAGATTGTACAGACCAGGATGTACAGCTCACTGTGTCTGGCCACGTGACCTGTGCCTGTCAGGGGTTGCACGGGCACTACCAGGTGGAGGTACAGATTGGCTACTGTCTGATGACACATGTCCACTGGAACCGTGTCCCCGCTGGGAACGTCCAGGGCCACGTCCATGTGGCCTGCTGTGCCCTGGTGTGGACAGAGCAGCACCAGCTGCACTGCTACTGCTACCGGCACTATGGGAGCGGGCATGTGAGGTGGCTCGTTCACGTTGACCTGCACTAGGTGGTGTAGCTGGCCTACGTCCACGTGGCCTATGCCTCACTCCTACCAGATGTTCCAGCACAGACAGCTCACGCTCGCGGATTGCCATGCCATGGTCAAGGATTCCAACCATGTCACCCAATCGCCTGCCCAGAACATCAGCAATCTGCTGTTGAGCATTTGCCAATGCCTGGATGTTATCGTTTAGAGTACGGATAGCAGCCCTCTGAAGCCTTTGCCCTTCTCTGTTCTGCCATTCAGCACGTGCCTGTGCTGCCATTACAGTCTGGAACATGCGTCTGGTGACACCAGCTGTTGCGCTCTGTCCTGCAGGTGCATGTCTGCCAGAGGTCCTCCTATGAGCAGCACTGGCCACATGCCTGTGTGGCACATCTGCAGTCATTACACTGACATCATGGTGTGGAGACACACCTTCTGTAGCCATCACACATTCCTGTTCCTAGCTAACACACGCTGACTGTCCTTCCTCTATGGCCACTGGTGATGGGGTATGTGTTGGCATGAGAACTGTGTGCGGGGAAGAGGGGGACATAGCTGGGATGGCAACCATTGGCACAGATTCAGCCCCTGACAACCCTGCCTGTACCTCATGCATATGTTCATCACTGCTAGTATCTGTGGGGACACTAACATCAGATGGACTGCAGGAGGGTAACGCACCTACATCACCTGTGAATGCAAAGAAAGACTCTGCATTACAATAGACACAAACACACAGACATACACACACAGACACACACACAGACACACACACACACAGAGACGCACAGACGCACAGACACACACACACACAGACACACCATGCATGCGATTTGACAGACGGCATGCAGCATGCATGTGATACAGCAGATGGCATGCAGCTCAGACATTAATAGTGGTAGTTAGCATACCTCCCTGGGTTGCACACAACAGCAAGCAGGTGTCATATCAGTAGCCATGCAGTTCACACAATCATGGTAGTAAGCATGCATCCCTGTGATACACCATGTGGACCGGCACAGGTTAACAGTACACATGGCTGAAGTGACCTTGACATGTAATCTGCTGACGTGTGCATTGATATGCATACATGTCTGACACAATGGTGTCCTGACACATGTACAGTGTTGTAATGGGTATCACATTGCAGTGTTGTCTGTATGCCCTACAGATAGAATGCACTTTTAGCAAATGCGCATGAGCATTGAAGGGTAGTGTGAGCCGTCTACATTGCTATACACTGTGAAGTACAGACACTGTGCCATTGCATGGCATTATGAGGCATCTATATTGCTATACAGTGTGTAATACGCACACAGTGCATAGCCATAACTGCGTGCATACACATTACATAACTGTGGATTGTGACCCACGTCGCTGAGGTGTATATACACACCAAACCATGCTGTGTCATGTGACAGGTCACTGGTAGACCTACGGATGACACCCCTGCACAACTACAAAGTCTTAGCTGCCTGGCAACCATGTCCACACATGGCAGACTTGTCAATACACCATGTCCCACATGGCATTAATGTACCACACACACGAGGTGCACGGCTGACAGTGATGTCCTACAGCAGCAAGGGAAATGTGTGGTATCTGTGGCCTGATGTGGTGCCAATGTCTGTGGAAGCTGTACAGGTGACTACTGTCATGCTATGACACAGTCGTGATGTTCAACACATCTTATATGGTTGAATTAAGTGACACCTCCACTAGCTGTGCACAGGCTTTTAGGATATCCAGTGTTCCACATCAACTATATAATCAGTCAACTAAGGCTATAGTTGGACCATGTGTGGACAATGTGCAACAGGGTGTATACACATCACATCTACTGTGTGGCTACATGTCTCTGGCCATCCTCCATGGCCATGTGTGAACATGTGTTGGCCAAATTTTTGTGATGGCTGTCTATCTCACATGTCTGTGTTGTCCCATATGACATACACCCATAGATGTCAGATATGTCACTGTCCACAGGGCTATGCAGACAATGGGTTGTATGTTTGGTATGTGGGGTATGTATTATGGGATAGTGAGTCAATATTGCAGCCGGAACACTACATGTCTGGGACATGTCAGATGGCACATCACAATGTGTGCACCCATTGCAGGGGCATATTACACAATGGTGACTCCTGTGGGCTGCCCATATCCCAGCTCACTGTGTGGTACTGTTTGCGTACCACACATGTGTTGCTCCAATGTATAGTACATATGCCTACATTGAACACCTCCACCGTTGTATGCACAACATGTCGGTGTTTCATTTAGTTTGTATATATTGCACATGGGTAGCCAGTGTGAATGATGACAAATGTGACCTGTATATCGTGACTGGACCATACATTATGTGTACATGTGTTAACTGGCCACATGGGAAATAGATATATGCATTAACATGCCTGATACTGATAACTGTCTCACCTGCAATGGACTGATGTCTGTGCGGCACACCAGAGGTACCTGTATAGGTGTGACACATCAGTTTGAACATTATCCATGACTGTATGAAAGCCACAGGGTGCACTGTGCATGTTAACACATTCGTCTGTACAATAGCATATAGTATGCACATGTGTGCATACACAGGGTAGCATACTGTAGTATGCGGCATGTGTGTAAACATACCTTGCATATGATGTTACATTACATATTGTACAATGACACATGCAACCAAATGGGATATAATAGTCATATGTGCAGTAGTGACTTACCAGGCAACTCCAGGCTCGTTGGTTGGGAGACACCCACCTCCACAATGGCAGCTAGTGTTTGTGGATGCTGTTCAGAGGGTGTCCCCAGGCTGGCCAGTAGCTCCTCTGTGGGTGTGAGTGGGGGCTGGGTTGGTGGCCCACCACCTGTTCCACCTTGTTCCCTGGCGATTGCATTGGCACGCCATTTTGCATGCCGTATCAGGTCCGTGCAGTGTCTTCACACCTGCTGGTAGGCGCGGTTATGGCCACCCACATCATTAACCCTCCTGCGAAGGTCCTGCCACAGGTCGTCACGCTGCTGGGCATGCTGTGGCACATGGCTGAACAACACCTCGTAGTTCTCATGGAGGTACGGGATGAGGGCATCATCCTCCAGGCAGCTATATGCTGGCAGACGTGAATGAGGCATTATCTGGAAGACATAATGATGGAGACAGGTTACAGTATCACAGAGATGTACAGAGATACAGCTGCACATACATTTGTATTAAATCTAGTACATCTGAACAGTTATCTTTGCAAATCGTCATTCCACTGACACGACTGACATGTTTGTGTCACACACATGTAACACCCGTTATGCATTGGATATCATCACCATATATATATGTGTCACCTCATTACATTGTTCATACTCCATGTGAATGCTGTCTTGATGTGGGCATGTCTGTTTGCCTGTACTGGTGTTCTTACCTATCAGCACATGCCTGGATGTGTCCACAGTAATGCTGTTGACCTTGATGCTGTGTATATGTCACACATCAACACATACACTGCCTTAATGGACATGAGCAGTGACAATGCACACATATGCACGGAAACCTTTACATGTATGTGTTTTGCCATATACATCTACACGGCACTGTACAGCAGTTCAACATCCTGCCACGTATCGCCTGTGTTGCACATGTGATAGACATGGGACAATGGCTAGCCGGACATCATTCGCAGGGATGGTTATCAACTATAGCATGTATGGGCAAGGTTTTTTAGCTGTATCAGACAGCCATTTTGCCACCGCGAGGTGCATCAGTGCCACATTACTGATCCAGACAGTTAATAATACATCTACCATGCGGTCATCGCACCATGTATGACAGAGATGACATGTGCAGCTTTGATGGACAGGGTTGCATGGTATGGCAGGAGTATGTAACATGCATGGCTCAGGGATCTGTCCAGCATGTGGTGATCCTTGTAGTAGGAAGGTGGCTGTCCATAACGTATGTCTTTCAGATCAGGATATGTACATGTAGCATGTCCAACATCACAGTGTAGCACATGTCTTTATGCAAGGTAGCCAGCATGCTGCATAGTGGAGGTGAGGATTGTGAAGGCTGGTATCGCCCATCCACGCATGGCCAATACCCCTTAAAGGTAATATGTGATCTGATATTGTTCACCCGAGTGCTGAGTATGCCTGTCCAATGATCTCCATGCTCATGGATGGCACCCTGTCATGACATGGGTGCCTCGTATGACTACCTAATAGGCCTGGAGACATCACAAACTCAGGGAGGTGAACTGCACAGCACCATCCCTTACACAGTGTCCATAATGTTGACCGCTGCCTAGGTGGTAGTTAATGGGTACAGGGTTATTCACATAGCAGTGACAATGCTATTATCAGCTGTCAGATTGTGCACATATGTCACACACCGCACCCACAAAGCCCATTCTGTATGTTGTCCACAACACTGAGACAGCTATTGCTCCTAGGTCATGGCCATTCACATCCTTACATACACAGATGCCTCCCATTTGTCTGTGTGGTATGGGCTACAATGAGTGGGGAGTACAAAACATTAACCCTGTTTTACTGTAGCTGTCACTGGTGTGATATGCACATGTCACTCAGACACCTTTTGTAGTGTTGCTTCTGTCAACAGGCCACTGGTAGAACACTCCTGTGACATACGAAGGTACATCTAGTATACTCAGTGTAGCTGGAACACGGTATGGGTGATGATGTCCTATGACCTGTCACAGGTATGCTATGCGGTGTGAAATCATCCTTACTGTCATCTACTTCTGTACTGCTAACATCTACGTTGATAAAGGTTCATAGACTTGCAGACCATACTCAGCAGGGTAATAGTGCAGTGCCTCCAATTGTGACTGTCATCACCACTTGTGGGTTGCAGTGGGTTGATATTATCCAACACCCTATCTGTATTGCATATTCATGCTCAGCACTTGTTCAGAACATGTAAGCACTTTATGAGCTACTAATTACTATAGCACCCATTACAACTCATTTCTTACAAGTATATTGTCTGTCCTTACATTTCTAGCTTGCTTACAGTACAACAGCTGTTGTACACATATAACTCACATATCTTGTGAGACATGGTTGAATATACAGGCATGTCCAAGTGTCACTTACCAGTGCTATTGCCTGTCTATATGATGAATATGGCAAACATGTGGCAATAGAGCAATTGTCTCATGTACACAGTCAATGCTCACCTCCCAACATACGACACTACAGCCTGTGGGAGATGCACATATGTAGCCATGCTGGGGGTAATGCTCTCACCAACCCAGACTGAACCTGACATTCATGTGGGGACGTTTAACATTTGCAACACACCCCACTCATCACATAGTCTCACTAGATCTCCACCACCACAGGCCACACATAGTATGAGTATGACATTTGCAGAACCTCTCCATACTCTGTGTAGGCACCAGAGGCAGCCCCATCACCAAACACAACAACAATTACTTATAGCCCACAGACTCATGTGTGCCCATCAACTACAGCCAATAGGGTGTTATAACATACCCAACACACCGGTCATAGGTGACTCTGTAGGCGGTCACACTGATACGCCAGGGATCACTGCAGTGGCTGTACTGTACAGAGGTGCAGGTAACACATGGCTCTGCTGTTCACAGACAGGACACTACCCTAGAGAGGTGCCGCCGGTGTAAACACTGTAGTTGGGCTTACACATAGACTTGCCAGGCAGCATAGTACCTCACTATGAACCTGTGAAGCTATTACATGTCCTTTGTGCATGGTTAATTGCGTAGCTCTTCCATTTCGATTAGCTATCATGCTGTTACAGTGTCCCGTGACTACAAGCCATATGTATCCTGTTATTGTGTATTGTACATGCCAATAGACAATACCTTTTGTTTGCATGATATAACAGTTATGCTGTGTAGAATATCTGACATATCTATCTACAATACTGTACATTACACATATTTTACACATTATCCCATAATGCAAAGCATACTTGCACAGCAGGACCACCTTAGGCATGTTATCGTCGTTATATGCCCATACACATGCCTACTGTGACAGTATATTAACATATACTATCCCCTGCTATGGCACGTACTTGTTGGACATACCCTACCACTGGTGGCGGGTAGTGTGGAATTGTTCTGTTTAAAGCCCTCATGTAATATCCCTTGTGGTGTATGTGATGTTTACCTTGTGACCCACAGCAGGACACACAATTTCTACAAGCATTACTATGCTCAACAAGACATCACTACATAATACCTTTTCCCACTTTATGCATTGCGTACACTTTTAATTAATACAAAACAGGCTCTACATACACTAACATACTGAGTGTTCTACATACCTTGTTAGCGTTCCGAATCTTCATAAATATCTCTCTTACACCTTTACTGTTTAAACGGTTCTATGGTATGGGTATACGGTTTGAATGTATGGCAAGTCATCCTTATATACGTCGATACCTGTAACATGTGGTTTCCTGCCACCAATTGGTGTTTCTGAGTAAATTATTACATGCACATCAGCTGTGCAGCTACTCCATTCACCAATTACGTGGCAACAGTGGGGTATAATTGAATTCTCCACTTGGGCGTTGCCCTTTTGCCCTACCTTTGGGGAGACGGCCTGTATGTGTTTTGTTGTGAGGAATTGCAACTGCTATTTGTAGAGACACAGATATTTTGAATTCATGTCCCCCGTGGATTGTGTGTGACGGCTAGAGTATGTGGTTCTACATGTGAGTGCACCTGTCATCTCAACCGTCTTATAAGGGACTATTGCAAACAAAGCCTGTAACATCGCCGTCTGTTCCATTATACAACAGCTACGATTTCACATGGTGCCTTTACAAATGTGTCTCTCACAAGGTATGTTAACGCCTCTGCAGATGTAATTGAGTGAGTGGATGTTTGTGATGTTATTACAGTTTGTATTGTAATTGTTTCGGTTGTGGGGGAGATGTGGGTGGGTGTACATAGCATATACAGGTTTGTGGGGACTTAATTTCTACATATTCCATATATGTGTGTGGGCTCCTTCCCTAATTGAAGACCTATCAGTTAGTAGACTGAACTATGGTTGTTACGGGCTTATACATTGAGCCATTGTTAATTGGTTTCTCTATAGTATGCAGGTGAGGTTGATACTTCCATACCTCCGGAAATACAGCGATATGTAAAGGAATGTTACTAAATGACAGCTGTCTCGTGTATTTCTGTCACAGATATTTGCACTCATTGCAGTTGTGTTGGTGACTGAACCTCTTTGGCATGGATTGCCACATTTTCAAATGGCCATAGTGGGACATTTGCAGGACACACATCGGTGTTTACAGGCTGACACATACCCATGGTCAGTACACAGGATAGAACATACTTTTATCCTGAATACATACTTATTCTTGTAGCACTTTAGCTACTTATCATGTTTCATGTAACATTTACATTTTGTAGATACAGGCATAACTATTTAATACAACTATTACATAATATATGGGACATAATTATGTCCTACAATCTCGGACATTTGCCCTTTTTCAATATTTTTTGTCAGGACACAACTGCCCAGGGAGGGGCTGTCCCTTTTAAAGTGGGACAGGTGGTAACCGTATGCCTACGGCCAGCTATAACCACACCTACCATAATGATCTACCTCCGAGTTAGCACTAACAGACACACGATGCAAACACACACACACACACATTACAGTCCCACAGAGACACACACGGCACCCTCAACACACACACATACACAGACTACAGCAATCACAAACACAGTTGAACACAGTACCTACGTGGACCGCAACACCGGCAGCGATAACTAAATGTCCCTTAATAGCATGATAATATTACACGCAGTTTCAGTGTTCCAGTACTGTGTTCTTTTGGTCTTTAAGCCTCGTGATTACACGTGTCGGTATGTGACACATTCCATAGTTGGCAGTATCCTATTTATTTCTCCCTCCATGGTTGTGTACATGTCGTTGACCTATCTATATATTTGCAGATATAGGTGAATCCGTATATATCAACATATATCTCTCTATCACCCTTTCTAGCTTTATTATATATATGTATGCATATATATATATATATATATATATATATATATATATATATATATATATATATATATATATATATATATATATATATATATAAGAGAGAGATTGAGAGGGAGAATACACCTTTCATTGTGTACATGGTGTATACTGTTTGCTGGACTCCGCATGTTTGTGTTTGAACCTGTCACATTACACACCTGCCGTTGGTACATCTTGGGTAGCTTAGTGTTAGGTGATTGTGTACATGATTGCGTGTTCTACTCCTGGCAGTGGTCATTTTACCCTTCAGAGCAGGCACTATTAGTACAGGGGTGAATAATGCTAGTTTCACCTATTCTGAACATCATTGACCATGATCTGCACGATATTCAGAGAAGCTTAGCCCTGTTTCGCGCATATCCATATAGTCATGTTTAAACGATGCTTACCAGCACTGGGCAACGCATATTCCCGCTAACATGTGCTAAACCTGATCTGATGACTTGCATCCAACATCCATTATTCGTGCCTTCGGGATTACGTAACGTCCCTTGCAGAACGTGGAACTGGGAACATGCACGACAGTCAGTGCATTTACCACTTGGGCATCTGGGATTTGTACACGTGTTATGGCGTTTTGTATGTGGACTGTACTATGGCTGTTACTCCATACTGCAATCAAATGGGTAACTCGTTAGTTTACATATGGATGAGACCTATTAATGGTATGTCCAAGTGATGTTTAATGGATGTGCTCCAGCATTGGGAATGTATGTCACAGTGAGCCACACACTATAATGTGCTACACCTTCACACAACCATAGGTGGAACATGCTGGGGTGACAGATACCTGTCATGGGTACACCCCATGCTTTGCCACTACATCCATGATTACATTATATGGAGCCCCTCATTAACACACCAGGGAATCCATGCAGAGTGTGTGGGGAACAGTGATTACACACATGGATCCCGCAATTGGCTCTGCTCCACTGAGGGACAGTTGGTTACTTGATGTGGTGGCAACAGCAGACACTGTTTGCCTCAGTTGATGAATGGCCTCTGACAATCAGGCGTGTACCTACCGATGTACCTAGGAACCTATACATATAGTACCAATATATGCTAATAGGTGTGTGTACTGTTCAGGTGTTGACATTCCTTGTTCCAATAGCTGTTGTGTGTGCAATGGTTGAGGGCTGCCTATGTAGGATTCACACAGTAGGCCACCTATACATTACAATTTACAGGTGGTCGTGTGTGTGTGCCATCAATTTTACTGTGTGTGCAGGTGGAGAGGTGTGTCAGTCTGTAGGGGCCTATGCTGTCAGAGTATGTGCTATACGTTCCCTCTTTGCCAAGGCATAGGCATATTGGGCACACCTCTGTCTGCCTACTGGGGCTGGCACAGGGTGTTCATGGTCTGAATCCCTCTGTGCCTGTGATGGCCTTGGCAATTGCGGTGGGCTGTGAGGGCCTTCACCATTATGTCCCTGCTGCAGCTATTTCCGCAGGATCATATTATGTAGCATGGCACATACTATGAAGATGTGGGCACACGTGCCTGGAGAGTACTGCAAGGCTCCACCAGATATGTCCAAGCAACGGAACCGTGATTTCAGCATCCCGAACACATGCTCTTTGATGATTCTGGTTTGTGCATGTGCCTCATTATGGCATTCTTGCATGGGTGTGTGTGCATTTCTGATGGGAGTCATCATCCATGGCTCCAGTGCATAGCCAGCATCCCCCACAAGGTGGCCATGTGGGATGTCCCCCCTGACGAATACCTGATACAGCTGTAAGGCATGCCAGATGTGGGAGTCATGGTAGCTTCCAGGGCTGCCAGCACACACATCCATGATAATGCCCTGGGCATTGCACATGACCTGGCAGTTGATGGAGTAGTATCCCTTGCAGTTTATGTAGCGCCTACCATGCTCACCGGGTGGTGAATTGATATGTATGTGCATGCAGTCTATCGCACCCAGTACCTCCGGGTAGTGTGCCACATGGTGAAAGAGACGCATATTGCTGGCCAACTCCTCCTGAGTTCGAGGGAAGTATATATGCGCATTGCCATGTGGTAACATGGCATCCAGGAACTGGTGTAGTACCCTGGATGCTGATGCCTGTGAGATCCCCATTATATCTCCAGTTGGCCTTTGAAAGGTACCTGTGGCTAGTATTCGCAAGCTTACACATACCTTCGTGTGCACTAGGATGGGTTCCCCTCTGTTGTTTCTGGATCTCAGGCGTGGCCGGCACAGCTCAACTATTTGCTGTAAGATGTCTCTGTCCACCCTGTAATGCTCTACTATCTCCAGATCATGTAGCCCCTGGTAGGCTACCCTTGGTCTGAACACTCTTCTCCTCCTCCAGGGCCTGCGGTGGTTGTCAGCATCATCCTCCACAACACCTTCAGTCTCTAACACATGGTGATGAATCACAGCTATGGCAGCTCCCAACATGTACATTGTAAAAGTTCCCCATCTGTTTACACCGGTGGTGCAGTGTTTGGGAATACACAGGTGTGTGTGAGGTGCTTTCACACTTTATACTATTGTGCTGTGAACACTGATGATGTCATAGGGTGTGTATATACGATCGTAGCTACAGGGTATCTTATGTGTTTTACGACAGGTACTACTATCATGGTGCCTTTGGTGTTGAATTACATTTGGCTGCCGTGGATTACCTCTTGCCCTTCCCTTTACATTTCTTAATGTTTCACCTCCCATTTTCTAGCATGCATCCAGCAGCCTGCTTTCATTTGTACTTTCCTAAACCTGGCTTATCTTGCATAATGTGTTCTATGGCCGGTCTACTGCAGGTTTGCTTTGCTCTGCTATGACAGTTCTCTTCTCTTTGCAATCCGACACCTCCCCTATCCTGTTTTGCAGGTTTCTGCGAGCAGACTTGTCAGCTGCCGTCGATTGCCCACTGTGAGTTAATAGGTGTTAATTGCTCTGTTGTACTCCAATTACCCTACTGTGGCATTTCCTTATTTTCTTCCACTAACCTTCCTGTTTGAGCTATGGTGCGTGGCATGTGCATCCGCTTACCGGGTTTCAGGCACGTTTTCATCCCCGTACACATGCGCTTTTGGGCACCATATGTGCTCTCAGCTAAACGATGCTATACCTACATCCCCACCACTGTCCTGCGGCTTTGCTTACCAATGGCCAGGCCAGATTTGCATTGTTCCAATGTGCTTACAGCTACGGTGGCACACCCCACTGCTGATGTCATGTATACCTCTAAACCACTCCTCGGTGTTGTAGCACTGCACCGTATGGTACATCCTTAGTCCGGCGGGATGTTTGCGATTCACTATTACTTGCCTCATTTGCATGGCATTGACTACTAATTCCTAGTTACCGTGCCAAACACTGTCACAGACACTTAGCAACCCTTGCAGCTTGGTTGTGGTGTACCATACATACCATTGAGTATTATGGTGAAATCATGATTTGTATTACATTGCGATTTTATGACATTTGTATATATTTTCTTTGTGTTCCCGTTTGCGCACACATGCCCTGCAGTTGTACTTTGCATTACTGTGGACATGACATTAAATGTTGTTTTGTAGGTGTTGTGCATCTTTTCTTATGCCATTGGCTGTATATTTAGCCATTGGCATATGTTAACTTTGTAATACATGAGTCTGGTCTGCTTTCATAGCTCCGATGTTCTGTTTGGAAAAATGTAAACTGTTTTTTTTGGTTAACATTTCTGTGGGCTTACGCTACGCCTGCACCACTTCATGAATCGCTATGTACCTTCATTTGCATGGTGTGGTACTGCTCATGGGGTGATTAGCATATCTAAGCCGAGGGCTGCGCAGATCTGGCGTACGCTGGTAGTGCACATGGAATTGGATCGTACCTGAATCGCTCGGCGGCCATATTTGGCATTATACCACCTACGCTACACCTGCGCCTGGCTCAAGCTTCATGAATTCCTGGGGCATATGTTTTTGAATGCCACTGATATTTTTCATATTTAGTTGTAACAGTCTGCTAAGGAACTTGTCAACATGCTGACTAAAACCTCATGTTACAATGCTAAAATAACTGTCTGTATGCAGTATTACAATATTTTTTCATATTTTGGTAACTGACTTTGTCAGGGAACATGTTAACATTCCAAGTAGTACCTCATCATGAAGACATTTTTTGTAATTATAACATGGAAAAAGCACCATGTATGTATGGTGTACACATGTACCCATCACAGTTTGTTTAGGATTAAAGTTATGAGAATTATGATATTTTTCATATTTTGGTGATAACTTTGTCAGTGAACATGTCAACATGGTAAGTAATACCTCATTTTGAAGATGGTATTAGTACTTACAAGATGAAAAAAGAACTGTGACTGTATGCTGTACACATGTACAGATATCACAGTTTGTTTAGTACTTAGGTTATGAGAAATATGATATTTTTCATATTACATTATTAACTTTATTAGGGAACATGCCAACATGCTAAGTAATACCTCATTTTGAAGCTGACACTGAGCCGCACAACTTCTACACTGATATGTAGTGTCTGTCTGTTACAGATGATGAGATATTATGCTTTGTTACTTATCAGATTATGAGAAATATAATAATCATATTTCTGTGAATACCTCAATAACGGAGCATCACACATTACTGACTAAGGTATCTTTTTAAAGCTGACATTCATACAAAGTAATTAATCACAAATTGTAGGGGTATACATGGCATATTCATAGAGATATTGTGATTTGTTTTACCAAAAGGGCAAAAAATATGCATAATATCAGCATTCCCTGGCAAATATTTCATAATGATTTAGATGCACACTATCAACATTTACACCTTTAGAAAGATCAGTGTCTGCTGAACAACTTTTGCTTTACATTTTTAGTCTAGGTGTTATGGTTAAAGAGTTATGAGCATTTGTTTTCTGTATGGTGTTACAAATGGATTATCAGAAAAACAGCTCAGGCTGCACTGTTGTTCCTATGGTGGAAGTGAGCAGTCAGCATGCTCTGAGCTGCTCCGGAGGGAATGTGATAATGCACTACAATTTAGATGCAGGCTTGCCAAATACACTTATGTAACAAGCCACCGAGTCTGTCTAGCTGCTAAGTTGCATAAATTAAGTTCTAGACCCAGTATTTAAGTATATGCACTTACACCAGCCTGACTGGCCAAACCGTCAAATTTTAGAATTTAAGCTGTAATATTGCCTCCAATATCTTTAATCTTGTGCCGTGAGTGAACTGATTTAATGTGTGTTTTGTACCTACCAGCGACACGCCTGCAGAGTAGATCTACATGTCATTTGGAATGTTTCTTCACAGAAGAGTGTCTGCATGGTTTGTAGCCCTCCTATCATTTGTGATTAGTAACTGGTCACGCTAATCTTATTATGGAGCACAGCCCCCTCCCCTGAATCTTATCCAAGTACAGCTAACCCAGTGAGCAGATAATACATAAATGTTTATGCGGAGAATATGCAATTGAAGTTTGTTCAGCTTCTTCAGTATTTCTGAATATTAAAACACCGAGGGCCAGTAAAGACAAATCTGTGATCTTAAATGAGGTTGGTTTCTGTCAAAATTAAGGGAGGTTTTATGACGCCAGAATGTTTTGAGGAGTGATGAACAATGTACTGCACCCTGGTTATAGATCCATAACTTTTGGTTACTTTTAGTTGTACCTTTCTGCTTACTCAGCAAGTGCTGTCTGTAGGCTTGCATCTTCTGTTAACTTAGCTGTAAACTGCACTTACTTATGTATTAATTTCCATAACAATTTTTTTCAATTATGAATCAGAAGTAATGTAAAGTTGGTGCAGCACATATTGTAGCATTATTTAGGTTCAGTGTGAATTATTAGAGGGGTTAAGAGGCAGTCTTAAAGGGGTCACTGTTCACTTTTAACTCTGTGGTAGAAAACATTTGCTATTAAGAATATGGGCAATATTTTAAGACATAACATTCCCTGCCTGACCCGATGGTGAGTGGGTCAATTAAATGATGGCTAATTCATGTTGAGGGCACTTGAGTGATAGTCATATATGCTGTCAAAGAGGATTAATCAACATATGGAGAGATGTGTAATTAGTCCACTATCTTCGGGCACCAATATTAACCTTTCTTCTTCTGGTTGAAATTCAACTCTCCTTAACCATTCCTGGGCTCAGTTCTGATTGACATGAGGCTGTTACTAGAGTTTTCTGTGCTTGCAACTATATTTATGCATTTTCTGTATTTCTTGACTTCTTATCTGATCCTTCATCTTATATTCTTTTTTGTCTTTTTTGGCACATTTGGTTGATGCCTGATTTTTATCTGCTTCTGGTTTGATTTCCATTCCTGCTTAACACTGATATGCTTCTGCTAGTAAGCAGGGAAGTTGTCCTAGACTTATTATCCTCATGTTTTAAAACTTTCACTTTGTTTGGATCTTGTGAGGTCGGCAGATATGTATGCAATCCTATACGTGGATCTATACAAGTAATCAATTTTGAGGAAGCCCATACCTCCTTCAGAATGGGGAATATATAATCTTGTTATACACTGATTTTTATAAATCATTTTATGAGCATGAAGTGTTTTTGTTGTTATCCTGTCCAACTGATCCAGTACCTTTTGGGGCCAGTCATTCACTCCAAAACTGTAAGTTAGGAAAGGAAGAGCAAATTGGTTTATAGCCTGAATTTAGTTCCTAGATGCCACAGCTGTTCTCAATATTAATTTTAGTCTTTTTGAAAATATTCCTTACTAATTTGTGTTTGCTTTTCACGTGTTTTATTGTTCCTTCATCAGTTCCCAAAAATGTATACACTCCCTCTTGTTCAAGTTCTTTTATATCACATTCTTGTTCCAGACTTATATCTCTTTGGTGCTGCAGATTTTGCATATTTATCAAGAGCTAATGACATTCTTATATCATCTGAGAAAATTTTGACCACTTGCAGTCATGCTTTCAGTTATGTATTAAATGAACTATAGAGTTTTAAAGTATCCCTTAAAAGTAAGAAGAGTCTTTACACTTTGTTGTTTCCTGGTAGTCAAATTCTAGGTAATTTGTTAAGCAGATAGCTTAATGGATTAAAGGCAAGACTAAAGAGCAACAGTGACAAAAAGGCACCCTGGAATATCCTTCTTTGAATTTTTAACCCTGGAATTGTACTTTGTCCTTTAACACGGCTTGACTTTGAAGTGGTTTGACATTGTTTCATGGTCGCTGTAATGCAATTGATCAGTTCAGGGTGTATCGTATACATTTGTAAGCACTCTTTTATTCTTGAATGTGGGATGCTGTCAATTGCTTTTTTGTGGTCTAGCCATGCCAAACTTAGCTTCTTCCCCTTTCTACAGTACTCCATTATGACTTTAATAAAAAATTATCCTTTGTTCCACATGATTTTCTTTTGTTATCGACATTAGCTCCCAGGGATAATTTATACATCGTTGTAAGGTAAGTTATTGTTGTATAAATTTTAGGCTAGCCTGCATTTTGCTCTTAAGTAGAAGTATTGTTTTTTTCTGTTGTTAATCAGGTTGGTGTCTGTTTGGGGGTGTGCATATAAATATTTCTTACTCATGGCTAAATTTTCATGTAAATATGTTAATAGTTTTAGCCAGAAGTTAATTACTGCATCTGGGCTTGGGGTTTTCCAGTTAGGAGCTTTTCTTCATTTTGTTTCCATTTCACTGGCCCTTATTTCATCCCATTTCATATCCTGTACATTTGAACTTATTCTTTCTTTTACTACTTTTATCCATTCAAAATCTTTATGTTCCACAAGATCTTCATAGATATTTCTACAACAAACGTGTCTGTTTTCTTCTTTTTCTTTGGGGTGGGGGTGCTTCAATTCCTTTTGCCTTGTTTCCCAATTCTCTATAAAACATTTTTGGGTCATCAATAAATTGCTTATTTTGTACTTTTCCTTTATATTTATCTGCATATCTTCTAAGTGTTTCTGCCTGTGCTGATATCTTTAGTTTATTATTTGCAGTAGTGTACAATAGATCCTCAAGATATTTTGATACTTTGCATTGCTGTTACTGGTTCTATCTTTCTGAGTATTTTTGTTGATCTGTTCCCTTTTCTGTACTCTTCTAACAGTGGCACTTCTTGCCTTAATTGCTTTATAGTTTTCTCTATTTGATACTTCCGTGTTAACATTTGATTTCTCCCCTTCCTTTCCTTTGCTGCCCTGTGTTTTGGTGATAAGACGTTATCTGTTGTTAGCTTCAGAGTAGTAGATCCAATTTACTTCTGTCATATCACAATAATTTCTTTGAACAGTCCTGAATAGATTGCAGTGTTCATTTGTGTTATAGTTTTCTGTAGTCTATTGCTTTCATTGATTTTAATATGTCTATCCATCTCTGTTACATAAAGCAACTCTTCCCTTAGATCATTGTCTTATAACCTGAGGGCACATTCTTTGTATTCTCCATTCCCTGTGAGCATTATATTGAAAGTTCCAGAGCATCTTCCTAATGCCATATTCTCTGCAGTTACATCCAGTATCATCCATTGCCTTTCCATATAGAAGCGCACTGATCTATCACTTGACAACATTGACTACGTCAGAGATGCCATATTTCCCTGTTCCATCCCTTGCTGTGCAACTCCCCCTCAACTTTTATATTGGTTTCCCACTGAAGGTTCCAAAGTATCTTCATATAGCAACTGATCATATGATCAACGGAGTTTACTAGGCTATCGACTTGCGGGTTATTTCAAGCCTAGCCATTTCATACGAATGTAATACCATACAAATACTAGTCAATACCCAGGATTGCATTTAGTAATGAATGCCCATGTCTGGGAGGGTTGTGGGTGCTATTCCTGGTATGAATATATGGTCCCCCGTCCACTTGTCCAGGTTTCTCTTGAACAGTGTCACAGAGGTTTCACATGAATTGGTAGCCTATTCCAAAGATGTGGCAGTTGCTGGGAGACAAATCTGTTCCTCCAGCATGCCCTAGTTAAGTCACGGGCCATTTTTGGGTCCCTGGAATGAGTTGCTATATTCTCATTTGATGTATGGATGTGCAACAACTTCATAACATTGGGGTCTGTGATTGCTCTGTAAGCCAGGCACAAGTCTCCCCTAAAAAGCCTATATGATACAGAGTATAGTGACAGGGACTTTAGTCAGTCTGTGTAAGGGATGTGCTGGAGTCTCTTTATCTTGTTTGTTAGAAACCTCTGAAGTCTCTCCAGTTGCTGCAAGTGTTTTGTATGGCACATGCAGAATGGGGCACTGTACTCAGTTATGGGCCAGATTAGTGCACAGTATAGAGGAGTTATAGCCTCAAGGCAATGCCTTTAATAATCAAGTGTGTTACTTAGAAAGCCTTCCTTACTACATAGACACACGGTGGCCAAAGTTAAGGCTGCAGTCAACTTGTGATCCCAGGTCCTTTACCACTTCTTGGGTACTTAAGGTATTGTGGTTGATTTGATAGTGTGAAGGAACATTGTTTTGCTTAAGTGAATGATGATTCACTTATTTGCATTCAGTTGGAGACCATGACTATGACACCAGTCGTTGGTCTGCATAACAATCTTGTGGAGTATAGTGACATCATTTGGGGATTCACTAATTGCATCCAGTTTGCAGTTGTCCAAAAATCTGGTCAGACACAACCCCTTAGTTTTGGCTTAAACTTCTGAGAAGTATATACCAAGCCATAGGGATCTAGCACTGACCACTGTGGCATGCCACTGGTGACAGGTCTGCTGGTTGATGTGGAGTCACCCACTTTGATAGTGCATGCCTGGTTTGTGAGCTGTTTGGTAACCCATGTTACAACAAAGGGCTTTACATTCAGTTTGCAAAGTTTATTGGTAATGCCCGAGTGTGGGATTGTGTTGAAAGCCTTTGCTAAGTAGAGGTATGCTCTGTGCACAGATTTGCCCTCATCAATGGCCGTGGCCACATTTTCACGGAACTCCACCAGATTTAACAGGCAGGATCTGCCCTTGACGAAGCCAAATTGGGTTTGATCCAGGGTTTGGAGGTCACCTATGTCTTTATTTATGAGGTTCATAATGATACGTTCCATGGCCTTAGAGATGAGGCTGGTCACACTTATGGGTCTGTAATTCCCAGGGCCTATTGTTAGGCTACCTTTGTGGAGTGGAATAACTGTTGCTGTTCTCCATTCCACAGGAACAAACCCTGTGGCTAGGCTATGATTGAAAAGGGTACTTGATGGTGATGCTAGTTCTTGCTTTAGCCTGCTTAGAAGACAGCCTGAGCATAGAGGCTGTGTTTTTTGCTTTGGACGGGGCTTTAATGATTTGCTCTTCAGATATGTAGGGTGGTGGGGGGGTAGTTTGAGGCAAGGTCTGTGATAATTTTGGAGGGGATAAGGGAGTAAGATTTTCACCACACCTGTCCACTAGCAGGTTTGCTATCTCTGTGGGGTCAGTGTGTGTGATACCATTTGTCACTAGTTCTGCACATGCTTGAGTCCTACCCTTTAGGTTACATACGCAACTGTAAAAGTCCTTGTGGTTATTCTTGGCTGTTCTTGCTAACTTTCTCTCAAAGCAGCCCTTGCAGAATTTGACAAGGTGTCTTATTTGTCTGTTGAGGCTGAGGAAGGTGCTTTTCCATTGTTGGAGTCTTGCTTTTGTATTCTTGGACAACAACTTTTTGTGTTTATTGTAAAGTTTGTTGATGTTGGATGTCCACCATGACAGCTTGTTTTTTACTTGGGGCTCTAGCTTTGATTCTTTCTGATATGGCTGAGTTTATACATTTATGCAAGTGACTGTACAGGGCTTTAGTATAAACTTCATGGTAGTTACACTTCCAGCTTGAGGTGGGGCTTGGAATGCATTTACACCTTCACCTAGGAGAGTATAGTTTGCCTTGGTGAAGTTTTTTAGTCTGATTTCACCCTTTGTGAGTTCTTGTGTTAGTGCCAGCTTGAAGGTGACTAATTTGTGATAAGTTTTAACTAACTGAGGTTTGACAGTTGTGTCAGTGAATATATGTGTGTGTGTGTGTGTGTGTGTGTGTGTGTGTGTGTGTGTGTGTGTGTGTGTGCGTGTGTGTGCGTGTGTATACACGCACACACACACACACACACACACACACACATGATATAAAAAATGTACACACCCCTGAACAAAATCCCAGGTTTTTGTGATATAAAAAAATGAGACTACAATAAATAATTTCAAAACTTTTCCCACCTTTAATGTGACTTATAACCTGTGCAATTCAATTGAAAAACAAACAAATGTGTTAGGAGAAAAAATATAAAAAATAAAAAGCATACAATATGCTGGTTGCATAAGTGTGTACACCCTTAAACTAATACTTTGTTGAAGCACCTTTTGATTTAATTACAACATTCAGTCTTCTTGGGTACACACCTGCCATCAATTAAAGTGACTCTGATTAACCCCAAATACATTTCAGCTGTCCTAGTAGTATTTTCCTGACATTTACTCAGTTGCCTGCTACAGCAAAAGCCATGGTTTGCAAAGAGCTTACAAAGCATCAAAGGGACCTCATTGTTGAAAGGTATCAGTCAGGAGAAGGGTACAAAAACATTTCCACAATATTGGATATACCATAGAACACAGTGAAGACAGTCATCAAAAAGTGGAGAAAATATGGGACAACAGTGACGTTGTAAAGAAATGGACATCCCTCCAAAATTACATACTCTGGAATAGACTTCCCATACATGTCAGGTAGAGAGCCTCATTGGCCCTCTTTAAAAGGAACCTTGATGATTGGATGGGAGATAGGAAATTCACCGGGGATCATGTCTGTCACCCTGCTAGACAGGGGTCCAGAGAAGTAAATATTGTGGGAAGAAATATCCAGGGAATTGTTATGGCTAGGCTTGTATAGGCCCTAGGGCCGATAGCCTAGTACCAACCTATGAAAAGACAAGCCCCAGGATTCATGAAGCTCGGCGCAAGTACGGCATTAGTCTTGCGCCGACCGTGTGGCTTAGAGATGGAGCAGCAGCACCACATGCATATTAATGAAGGCACGCTGCCGCAACGTCCACGTGCATAGGAAACATGCGCGAGTGCAGGGGGTGTGTCTAAGTGCTGCACGGAGGCGTGAATATGCCGGCTGCAGATGCGCAACCTAAAATGCTGACTAGTACAGCCTGCCTCTAATAACAATCACTCCTGTCAGTGTCCGTGGATACTGAAATGTATGCAAAGCATACAAGACAGTTTTGCAAACACCAAAATAAAAAGTAAACACAAAGTCACTTAGCTGAATAATGAGTCCCCGTCCTTCAAACAAATGATATTTAAAACCCCATGCCCGTATTCCATTGTAGTGTTGATTGTTATACCAAGTGGAAACGAAACGCAGCGTGTTAACCCGCTGCTGCCCTTTGCTAAGCCTAGCCCAATGGTTAGGGTTACCACCTGTCCCACTTTGTGAGGGACAGTCCCTCTCTGGGCAGTAGTGTCCTTATCAAAACTATAAAAAATGTTAAATATTCTGTGATTGTAGGACATAATTATGTCCCATATTTTATGTAATAGTTCCATAAAATGGTTAATTCTGTATCTAAACTACCTAAATGTTAGAAGAAACAGAATAAGCAACTAAACTTCTAAAAGAATAAGCTGTCACGCAGGCATAAAAGTAAAGTACTCTCCTTTGTACTGACCGTGGGCATGTGTCGGCCTGTAAAATCTGATGTGTGTCCCAAAGATGTCCCACTTTGGCCATCTGAAAAGGTGGCAACCCTACCAATGGTCAGAGAGTTCGCTCAATATCTGCCCATTCACGGTCCAGGTTGTCCCTGTCTGGATGGCTCAAAGATGAATGGGTATTACCCGGGTCTACCTACCATGTCATGAAAGATAGGTATTTGCGTGTACCTATGTGCGTGAAGTACAGCATATGGAAGATCAAATATGCAAGGGTTGTCCTCACAACCATATTGGTACCAGAGATATGTAGAGTATGCAATGTGTTCTGTTGTCTGCACCATGGGCCATCAACCAGAGAAGGGATGGATGGTGTGTGTGGAATATGGGGGATGGGAGGTGACGGGTAATGTAATAATTCACCAAGGGGAGATAGGGTTGGATGCACAATAGGTGAACTGGAGGTGTACGAGGGAGCAGTAGGTGAATCAGAAAGGAAACCAAAGAACAAACATTCACATCTGCAATACAACCTGACAGGCCATATTGCAGAACACAATCCCACAAACATATGAACATTAAAATGTGAGATAGACATGTACAGAAATGTTACTGGCTCACACCCACATATTGGCCTGGCCTGAACTGAGCCATCCAACCCCAACACACCTGGATACATAATTGAATACCCATCATCCCGTTCACAGCACTTGCTGAATGTCCACCAAAACCACCCATACACGTCTGCTAGCTTGGCGCAGCCATATCTGCACATAGTGACCCCTACCCACATCTAGTAGGCAGTTGCACCCTAGGCAATCTCGGGCATGCAAACTAGGTATCCCATGCATGCATAACCCTACCACATTTTTGAATAGCCAGCTGAATGGGGTCCATCATTTACAATTTTTGGACATCCCTCATGGGATAAGTGTCTGTTCTCAAGATTATACTTTGTGGCATAACACGATGTCCACCCCTGTTGACATCTGGGCACTAGGGCTACCACCTGTCCCACTTTGCGAGGGACAGTCCCTCCTTGGCCAGTTGTGTCCTGCATAAAAATTGGAAAAATGGCAAATGTCATGAAATATTAGGACAAACATATTTCCTATATTTAATGTAATAGCTGCATAAAACAGTTATTCTGTTTCTGAAACACCTAAATGTTATAAGAAACAGAATAAGCAACTAAAGTGCTACAAGAATAAGCAGTTATGTAGGCAAAACAGTGAAGTTCTGTCGTATGTACTGGCTGTGGGTATGTTTTGCCTTGCAAACTCTGACGTTTGTACAAAACATGTCCCACTGTAGGCATTTGAAAAGGTGGCAGCCCTACCGGGCACAACTCAGGTTAGCAGTACCTGACCACAACCATGCTCAGCCTCCACCCGGTCCTGCAGAACCTACGATCCAGGATTAAACACCTGACCGTGATGCACATCTCCCCATGTGCATTATCAGGAATAAATACCTTTCACATGTTCCCATGAAGCTTCCCCATCTGGCAGTCGGAAATAGGGTTATTATGGCACCTCAAAGCATACGCGGGTCATTCAACAGTATGGAAAATGTAAAAATGCATGTAGGTGTATATGCATGTGAATTTACAGACTGATATATATATATATATATATATATATATATATATATATATATATATCCATGAAGAATGAACATGGACACAATAAAACAGTCCTAACAAATGTGAAGGGAAACAGTAGCGGAACCCCCCATAGTATTTAGTATTGTCATATCAAGTCACCCAGAGGTGAGCAAACCTCCTGCATCCCCAACCACAGGTAGAATACTAACAATGGAACTAACTGTATGCACGTGCTAAGTCTGACTTTCAGACAGGTACAAGGCAGTCTCAGTCACCATTCAAACAAGCCAAACCAGAAGACTTAATGAAAACCCTGATAATTATATGAACGTATGTCCCAGGACTATATGCTTGGGACGTCTGAATATACTTGGAGTGACTCAACATGTAGGATGGGCCCAGAGAAGTAGGGAATGGCACATGTGTAGTGGTACTGTTTTCCTAACTGGAGAATGGATGCCTGTTGTGTCAGTGATGTGTTGAGGCATGTGTATGAATAACTATGAACTATGGGTATACATATAAATGAAGCAGCATATGAATAGTGTAGTGGTTAGAGCATCCACTTAACGAACAGGCATTCACGGTTCAAGTTCGACTATAGCACATAGCATTTTCCATGTGGAATTAATCTTGTCCTGCTGTAAAAACAACATAATAACATGTAAAAGTGAATTTGAGTATCGCATGGGACTTTTAACCAGATCATTTCAATCAAAGGGGTACTGTCATAATGAATAAGACACAAGTAAGCACAAATAAGCGGCAGTAAACATATGTAACAAACAGTAAGATTCCAAAGTGAACCCATATATATATATATATATATATATATATATATATATATATATATATATATACATACTTACATACACACATATAATGTGTGTATGTATGTATATTTATATATATATATATATATATATATATATATATATATATATATATTTATATATGTGTGTGTGTGTGTGTGTGTGTATACACACATATACATATATACAGTATATATAGCTATCTATGTATATATATATATATATATATATATATATCTATATATATGGGTCTATAGTATATCCTCGAATGCTTAAAAAAGAGAACGCTGATTGATCTAACTTATTTTCGTGAAACTGCAAAATATCGAAGCAGCAGAAACTCAAATTTTTTCCTAGAGAAAGAATTTGGTCGTCCGTTTCTGTTGCTTCGGTATTTTCAGTGTTATGGTGGAAAGTTACCGGTCGGATTCAGGTAAGTGTGCGATTGTGTGGCTGTGAGTGTTAGGGTGATTTAGGTGAGTTAGAGTTAGGGCTCAGGTTAGGTGTGTGTGCGATTGAGTGGACATAAGGGTTAGGGCGGATTTAAGTGAGTTAGGGTTAGGGAGCGGGTGAGGTGAGTGTGCGATAGTGACGGACCTTAGGGTTAGGGTTTGGGTTAAGGTAAGTGGGTAGTTAATGGTGTGTGCATAGTTTAGTGTGGGGTTAGGTATCAGATTTTAGGTGTATGTGTGTGGATTTCTGTTTATTTGGTGTGCTTGTGTTGTGTGTATGTGTTTTGGATCAGCGATTTTTTTCCCTGGGAAAAAAAATCGCTGATCTGACAGTTCGAGATTGTAAGCTTTCGCTTAAATTAGGTTGATCAATCAGTGTTCACTTTTTAACCGTTCGATGATATAATAGAGACCCTATATATATATATATATATATATATATATATATATATATATATATATATGGATTCACTTCAAAATCTTGAAATACTGAAATCTCAAATTTCAGTTTTTCGAGACCAAGAAATCGAATCCACACAACACCAAAACACCAAAACCATGAAGCCCAAAACCGCGAAATTCAAAACACCTAAAACAAAGCACACACCAGACCACACATATACCACAACACCCATGTCACAACATAAACAAACAAAACAACACACATCCACAAACCTACAACACAAATGCACCCCCCACACCCCCCTACTTATATATACTAACTCCGAGATCACACAACCAGTAAACAAAAGCAAACACACACACACATTCTACAATCCCTCACACATACACTCAAACTCCTACCCAAAACCCTTACAAAACACTCACTTACCTGACATAACACCTAAATCCATCCACACATGGCACCGCACACCATCCACATACAATCCCGGACATTATGAAGCCATAACAGCGAATTCAAGATATTCGAATTCACGATTATGCACTTTCGCTATTTTCAAACTTCGACGTTGTAGTCTCGAGATACTGAAATTTGACATTTCAGTATTTCGAGATTATAAAGTGTTTCCATGTGTGTATGTATATATATATATATATATATATATATATATATATATATATATATATATATATATATATATATATATCTACATATACATATATACAGTATATGTGCGTGTGCGCACATGCATATGTGTGTGCACATTACCTTCTAAATCGCAAAGCCCAGAACACCGACGTTCACAATCTCAAGACAGCAATACTGAAACCTGACAGTCACTGATGCCAGTATCTCCCAGGGCAAGTAAACACTTTTCCAACACCTAACGGAAACACACCGGCTGAAATAACAACCACCTAGGTGTGCCCATCACATCCCCCAATGTGGAGGGCCGCACTTCCCCACACCCCACCAAACTATATATACCAACTCTGGGAGCAAAGTACAGTGGGGGAAAGGGTGTATTTCCACATGCTGGGCAAGTGTTGACTCGCCCTGGGAAATATCAGATGTTTGTGATTGTCTGGTTTCGGTATTGTCGTCTCGACATACTGAACATCGATTTTCTGGGCATCGTGATTTAGAAGGGGATCTGTGTGTGCATATATGGTAATGTGGATGTGTGTGTCTGTTTTCATTCAGTGCTTTGTATGTGTGTGGCCACATATCTGTTCTATAGCCATTACACATGCTGTTTTGAGGTGCTGCCTTTATAGATTCATAGGTAGGTATTAGGCTATTGGCCCTAGGGCCTATATAAGCCTAGCCAAAAAGATACCCTGGCTTTCGCCACCCAAGAAAATTATTTTTCTGTGCACCTGTCAAGCAGAGCCACAGAAATGATCCCCGGGGTGAATTTCCTATTTCCCATCCAGTCATCAAGATTTTTCTTGAAGAGTGCTAATGAGGAGCTCTGTTTGACATAGATAGGTAGCCTGTTCCAGAGTATGGGAAGTCTCTGGGACAGGAATCTATCCCTCCAGCATGTTCTGTTTATTGTGGTGACAAGGTTTAGGCCCCTACAGCATGTAGCTCAGAGGGATTGGGATTTCTTTAAGTGGAACATGTCCAACAGCTCTGAGTTTGACATAGCTTTGTATGTTAGGCAGAGATCACATCTGAATAGGCGATATGCGACAGAGTAAAGCTGGAGTTTTTTGAGACGGTCTGCATAGGGCATCTGTTTGAGGCCAGTAATCCTCTTTGTGGGGTATTTCTGTGGCCTCTCCAGTTGTTGTAGATGTCTTGTGAGGTACATACCAAAAGGGGTGCTGTACTCTATAATGGGTCTAATGAGTGATGAGTAGAGGGAAACAATGACCTCTTTTTTTGGGATGATAAACCTTTTGTGATGAGGTGTGCCACATAGAAGGATTTCCTGATCACTGTGGCGATATGATTATCAAAGGAGAGACAACTGTCCACCTGTGTCCCAAGGTCTCTTATCACACTTTCGGTGTTAAGTAGACTACCACCTATGTGGTAGTTCATGGGTACAGAGTTTTTACCATTCTTCAACTCCACCTATTTCCTCCTCTTCTTGAGATACTAGAGCCCTAAGTAATTCATTGAACTATTGTACTTTCTGTCCAGTTAACTTCCAGGTCTACTGCCTGGCCTCTGTTGACCTTAGTGCCTCCTCTGACCATTGCTTGCAGCTGATTCTGGCAACCAGGGTTTATCCTGTAGGTCAGTTGTTTCAATGTGGATGACTTTCCAATCACTGACTCTACCCCAGTGCCCTTTCCTTACTAGGAGTAAGTCTACTCTGGTGTGTGATCTTGTGACTGTCCCTTTTTCTGAACCATGTGTTGGCTACTATCAAGCCATTTTCCAAACAAAAGTCTAGAATGTCCTCTCCTTCTTTATTCCTGTTCCACCACCCATGTGGACCCTGACAGTCCTCATAGCTGTCCCACTATGTACATTCAAGTCACCTACTATCAGTACCAGTTCCTGTTGTCCCACTTTATCTAGTAGGTCCTGTAACTACTGTCTGAATGCATTCTTTTCCTCATTATCACAGCCCTGCTGGGGGGCAGAGGCTGAGATTATGAATACTGTCTTATTACATTGGAGTAGGACTGACGTGAGTCTGTCACTAATTCTGATGATATCCCTCACTGTCTTCTGAAGTGTTTCTCTCATCGCAATTCCCACACCATTTCTAGCCTGGATCCCAAACCAAGTGGCTTTGCTGCACTGCCCTTCCATCTTGTCTGTTGGAAACATAGGATGTCCAGCCTCCTCCATAGCATCATGTCATCCACTTCCAAGATGTATCCTGTCAGTGAACCTACATTGAGTGTAGCAATTTTTAGCTCATGTTTGCCAGGTTGACTGGTTTTATGTTCAGCTTTCACTTTACAGAGCTGTCCTAGGTAACCCAGTCTTGGCAACTGGTAATTGTCAACCAGTAGCTTATTGACCCAGGGCTGCCGAGCTTTAAGATGGGCACACACCGGTTAATAGGGGCATATTACACACCTCTAGCATGAATCCCTGAAGTAGGTCAGGTCCTCAGTCCACTTATCACCAGCAAATACCCTTGCCCATTCTGGCAATATTAGTGAACATGACTGTATCAAATGGAGCCATATTTTACACCATTAAGTGGCTAGCTCTGCCATGCCACCACAGTGTGCAGTCTGTGATCCATGCTATCCTATCTTGAGGATACTGTGCACCACAGTCAATGCCCAAAGCGGTTGGTCTATACAGCTATTCCCGACAGGGCACCAAGTAGAGTTTGTGCTGCTGCCCACAGCTCCATTCATTTATGAGTTTCTTTTTTTTTTTTTTATTTTGGAGGTGGAAGGAACCCCACAGAAACACAGGGAACTCATGCTAGTATTGCAGTCAAACCTCAGCACTGTATTGTCGTGTGTGTGGTCTTAACTGTAGCAACTGTTGCTAGCAAACAGTTTGGTGCAGTTTAAAAGTAAAAGCAAAACTTTTCTTTTTTAAATAAAATCTTTTTTTTCTTTTTTAAATAAAATCTAAGTGTTGTAGTACTAATTGCAGGCAGGGAGTAAACTGTAGGAATTGTTTCCTACTTTCCTACATTTCTAACAGAGTAAAGGAGGCAGTGTTTATTTATTTATTTATTTATTTATTTATTTATTTTATTTTATTTTTATTTTTTACTAAAAACATGAGCGCTGAAGCACTCAGTGCAGGCAGGTATAAGCTGTGGCAACAGTTTGCTACTCTTAAAAGAAGCAATTTTTTTTT
>NC_056745.1:297870477-297902977 GCF_019279795.1 Protopterus annectens
CTACAAATAGGGCTCTTACAACTGTATACATAGCTTTATTATCATTTTCTGCAGATGTCAGTCTCCACTGCAAAATTCAGTTTCTTGAAGTTTGTTACATTAACTAAAACAATGATTAACTATATAAAAAATAGTTGCATAACTTTTAGTTTCTGGTAAGAGAAGCCTGAATCAATTTATTTTGCATGTTAATTCTGTAATTGCTGAAGTCATCCTTGGCCTTCTAAGTGTTTTTAATCTTGGACATACTGGGTTAAACAATGGGTGCCAACAGTGGTGAAAATGGTCATATCAAACTTAATGAGGTGCTAAGAGCATTGGTTTCTGGCTTGCTATTGACTTTCATTTCATTGAATGAGACATTCAAATGCTGAGCTGTTAAAAATGTCTTATGCATTTCATTTTATGTATTTATCTGAATGTGTTAACCACTGCAATCTATTCATGCATTCATTACAAAGTAGTGGAGGCAGATATCGTCTAGGTGCATCATGTGGACTGACAAGGCTTGGCTTAATTGTTTGGGGGTAAGTATGCTGCTTTATGAATCTACAGAATTCTGTTTAGTTGAGGAATTCACACTCCTAAGGAAATGTTGGACAAGAGGTTAGTGCAGCCTTTTTTTATTAAATTAATGCTGTTTTTAAGAATTTTACTTGTTATGGTTGGTGACAGTGGTATTCTAAATGACTGTCACAATTTGCTATAGGTGATATGAATGTTGAAGAAAGTTTTACAGATAATGACAATATTCTGCTGGTTAAGCTGTTCTATAGAGTCTGTGCAAGCCATATGGAGAAGCAGTCAGCATTGTAGGAGATGGCTGTTGGTAGAATTAATGGGACTTGTTTAGACTACACACTTGTACATTACGGGTAAGTGAACATTTCTATGTTGGGAGATTCTGATTTAAACTGTGTGTTATTGATGACGTCTCATGTTTGGTTCATTAATGGAGAAAATTAAGTGACAGTAAATTTTTCATGTACTTATTATTGCCATGTTGCATAGTTTATTTAGTGTAAAGCTTTGTATTATAGGTTTAGTTCTTTACAGGTTGCTAGTTTACCTGCACTCTGAGTGTGCAGTAATTTCAGTGTGTGTTTGTAGTGTTATCTCCATTGCTAACTGGCTATTTTTTCACTGATTGCTTGTGAGTCTGGTTTTCTAGGTTTACCATGTTCTTTTTGCTTTGCTCTGCAGGATTTTAGCCCTACTAAGACTGAAGGTGTTAGTGTGGCTTATTAGTAATGTATTTTATACAATATTTATTGTGTTTTCCTTTTATGGATAGTGACAATAAGCTTATAATTAGGGCGTAATTGAAGTGTATTAACCCACCAGATGCGCAGTAGCAAGCCCCTCCCAAACCCCGCCTGCGAGCATTTTGACTGCACCGCCCGCCGTTTGATTGATTGCACAAAAAAATTAGATTATAAAGAAAACGTATGCATAACATAAAAACGCAACACTTTAAATGTGGTTGCTAAGCTCCAAATCCAGTCACTTATGTATTTACTTAATATTTTATAAAGAAGATGGTATTTATAAATTTTACACACACCTGGTTAAAAGACATGATAAAGCATTTAAAGTGTTTCCCGTCCTGCGTGCCGAATATAGTAACACTTGTATTTTAGATCAGACTTTGTTTTAAGTAAATGACGCTGAATCATTTGTGTCTTAGAGACGTTGGCTAAAGATGCCATTTCTACAGAAAGAAACACATATAATGTAGAAAAAAGGACATTTAAAGAAGTTCCCTTTTAGTTTGATTTTGAATGAGTGGTACAAAGTGATAGACAATGTCTGACAAAGAAGTGCTTGATAACCTGCTGTAATGTTTTCCGTTATAGAAGCAACACTTTAAACCCAGTCGTTGAGCTCTGAATCCAGTGTCTTGTCATGTCCTTCCACTCTTAATCTAACCAGGTGTGTATAAAATATTTTACTGGATAATACTTAAAAAATAACATCAATTCTACATTTTACACAACATCGAAAAGACATGACAAGACACTAGATCCAGAGCTCAGCAACTGCGTTTAAAGTATTGCCCCGATAATGGAAAAGTACATAGGCAAGTACTGTTTGTACAGTTACATTTACAAACAGAAAACACAGTACTGTGGATTTCTGGCAAATCACTGATGATACCACACATTCCACGTTGCTAAGTCAGACAGCCCAGTAATGGCTTTTAAGTTTATCACACCAAGTTTAAAAACCTTTCCCTATTTCTTTGGCTCCTTGCACATAAGCATGTCATTGCCGTTGTTAATCCCCGCCCTCCCGCATGTCAATCACGACAGACACGCCCATTCCTGCGCAAACTCGACGGTGGGTTAATACACTTCAATTACGCCATAATTAGTTTTGTTGGTTGTGAAAATGGAGTTGTCACCTCACTTCCTGGTGCTGTATGTGACAACAATTATGGAATTGCTTTATTACTCAGATACTGGGTAGGTTTTCCTGCTGGCTCAATTGAAACAACAGTCTGCTTCACACAATAATATGGCTCCAGTGAGACATTCCGGTACCTGCTTACAATATATATGCTACAAGTTAGTTGTATGTTCTTATGTATGAGATTATGTAAATTCTCTTTTATTATTTATAGGTTCATAGGTTCATAGGTTCATACTAGGCTAACTGCCCTACGGCATTTATAAGCCTAGCCAGAGTGGGTTTGGCTTTCGCCACCCATTTTAAATTAATTTTGCTATGCCCTTTTTCAAGATTAGTATACTGTGCCTCTGTCTAACAGTGACACAGAAGTGATACCGGGGTAAACCTACGATCTCCCATCCACTCATCAAGATTCCTCTTGAAGAGGATCAATGAGGGACTCTGCCTAACCTGGACTGGGATTTTATTCCAGAGTGAAGGGAGCCTATGGATTATGAATCTGTCCCTCCAGCATGTCCTATTTATTTCAGTGCTGAGGTTCAAGTCTCTCGAGCGCGTAGCTCGATGGGATTTGGATATTCTGAGGTGCAGCATGTCCATTAATTCCGGGTTGGACATGGCTTTATACGTCAGGCACAGATCACCTCTGAGCAGGCGGTATGCCACTGAGTAGAGCTGGAGTTTCTTTAGCCGGGCAGCATATGGCATCTGTTTGAGCCCTTTGATCCTCTTGGTGAGGTACTTTTGGGGTCTTTCCAGTTGCTGCAGGTGTCTGGTAAGGTACATCCCAAAAGGGGCATTGTACTCAATTATGGGCCTGATGAGGGATGAGTAAAGAGGCACGATGACCTCCCCTGATCTAGATGTGAATCCCTTCATGATTAGGTGGGCTATATAAAATTTTTTCTAACCACTTTGGCCACGTGGTTGTCAAATGAGAGATTGCTATCAACTTGGGTCCAAAGGTCCCTAATTACTTCTTCCGTACTTAATGGATTACCACCTATGTGGTAATTTGTGGACACTTTGTTTTTGCCAAAGGGGATGACTATACACTTTTTGGCGTTTAGCTTGAGGCCATGGCTCTGGCACCAGTTGTCTGTTTCTATTAGGCCCTTTTGGAGGATGCTTGTGTCAGCTGGAGAGTCGATTATGGCACCCAGTTTGCAGTCATCTGCGAACTTGGTCAGCCACAGTCCTTCCATGTTGGCCTGTACCTCTGAGAAATATATACCGAACAAGAGAGGTCCCAGGACTGAGCCTTGTGGGACACCACTTGTAACTGGTTTGGAGTCTGACATGGCTCCAGCAATTCTAACCATGTGGGTTCTGTCTTTGAGCCAGTTTGCATCCCATCTAGTGACATAGGGGTTTATATTTAAGCTGGTGAGTTATCTATAATGCCCGAGTGGGGTATTGTATTGAAGGCTTTTGCGAGGTCCAGGTAGGCTGTGTGGACCACCTTCCCCTCGTCAGTGGCCTTGGTGACTGTTTCAAAGAAATCGACCAGGTTTAAGAGGCAGGATCTGCCCTTAACAAAGCCGAACTGGGTAGGATCCAGTGTCTGTAGGTCCCCAATATCTTTATTTATGAGGTCCATGATGATCCTTTCCATAGCTTTGCAGACCAAGCTAGTCAGGTTTATGGGGCGATAGTTTCCAGGATCTGTAGAGGCACCACCTTTGTGGAGAGGGACCACTGTTGCTGTAAGCCACTCTTTGGGTACCTATCCTGTAGTAAGGCTGAGACTGAACAGTAGTTTTATGTTTGGGTTTAGCTTTTCTTGGAGTTCATGTAGGATGTAGCCCGGGACACCGTCTGGTCCCATTGATGCTGTGTTTTTTGCTTTGGAGAGGGCGGCTCTTACCTGAGCATCTGAAATGTCAGGGGGCAGCACACTGCTGGGATAGATATTTGCCCTTTTGGTGGGGAGGGGGAGGAGAACTTTGCACTGAACCTGTTAGCTAGGATGTTGGCAATGTCTGTGGGTTCGGTGTATTTTTTGTCATTTTGGACTAATTCTGAGCATGTCTGGGAATTCCCACCCAGGTTCCTGACATAACTAAAGAAAGCCTTGTGATTATCCTTAGCGTCCTAAGCAATTTTTCTCTCTAAGCTGGCCTTAGACGATTTTATGATTGCCCATAGTTTTTTGCTAATACTGATCAGAGATGCCTTCCCTTTTTGGGATTTTGCTCTATTATGTAGTAGCTTCCTCCTTCTATTGTATAGTTTGTTTATGGCTGGGGTCCACCAGACAGGACGTCTGCCTTTGGAGGATTGGGTCTTGGTTTTATTTGGGATTGCATGATCCATGCATTCCTGAAGGTGTTCATAGAATGCGTTTATAAAGGATTCTGCGGTCTGGACCATATTTTCCACAGGCCCGGGAGCTTTGAAGGATTCCACCTCAGTTTTGAGGAGTGTGAAATTTGCTTTAGAGAAGTTTTTCACTGTGGTTTTCTGGGCAGGAGGTGGAGTCGGGATGTGAATATCCAGTGAGATTAGTTTATGGTCTGATCTTACCAGTGAGGGATACACTTCTGGTCTGGAGCATAGAGTCCCCATGTTGGTGATGATCAGGTCCAGTATGTTTTCCCCTCTTGTGGGAGTGGTAACAAGTTGTTCCATAGCATTTGAGTTTATAAATTCTAGGAACCTTTGGGCTAGGGTGTTGGAGCTAGAGTAATGCTCCCAGTCTATGTTTGGGCAGTTGAAGTCGCCCAATATAATGGTGTTTGGAGAGACCTTCATATTTTCCAGTGTTCTCAGGAAGGCCGAGTGGGGTTCCTGGGTTTGGGAGGGTGGTCTGTAGCAGGCTATAAACTGGAAGGCAGTTTTACCCACTGTTAGTTGCACATGGATAGTCTCTGATGCTTCGTGCTGTGCCACCAACCTGGAGGTGTGGGTATTTTTGACGAATATTGATACTCCCCCTCCTTTTGTGGTTCGGTCCCAGTTTTGGGGCCGAAAAGCATGGTATGAGGTATAACCTGGTAGTACTGGGGTGCTCTCGGAAGCTTTGAACCAGGTTTCTGTTGCTGCCCAGATATCGATGTTCTCCATGCTAAGGAGAGTTTCGAGTGCGTGCATCTTCAGGTTTAGACATCTGGCATTGAGTAGCATTACTCTTAGTTTCTTATCCCTTGTGATACCTATGGAGGTGGGTTTGTCTTTTGAGCCTTGCCTAAAAAAGGCACTATGGGGGTGGCAAGAGCCTTTGCCAATATCCGAAAGCCCAGGGGTGACAGGTGCAAGCCATCCCTAGCGAAGCATCGTGGCTTGTCAGGCATGTCATCCCAGGCTGAAAGGCATTGGATCCCCTTTGAATGACACCAATACTTAAGCCAATTGTTGAAATTGATCATCTTGTCTTCATATTGTGGCCTCATTCTTGGTGAGGGTAAGATGCTACTCAAGGTCAGGGTCATACCGGCCTGGGCTACATGCTCAGAGAGCTCATCTATGTCTCTTTTCATGTAATCCAGGGAGGTACATCTCAGGTCATTCATACCAGCATGGACAATGACTGAGTCATATTTGTACTTGCCTTGGAGTGACCTGAGTGCTTGTGTTATGTGGCGGATCCTAGCGCCCGACAGGCAGCTCACCGTGACCTTCTCCTTGTTCAGCCTGGTGAGCGGGATGTCAGTGTGCCTGACGATAGAGTCACCTATTACAAGTGTATCAGGTGTGTTGTTTAGCCTTAAGAGCTGTGACTGTTTGGCACACTGGCTTTGTGAGCTATGTGTTGCACGTGTTTTGTTTTGGGGTAGCAGTTGCTTGGTTGTCTGCTTTGGAGGTCTCTGCTGCTTAGGCAGATTTTTATTTAGAGCCTCCAAGTATGTTTTTGTGTGTTGATGTGTTTGGTTTGCTGTCGTGGTAGGTCTATGTGAGACTGGAATTGTAGTGAGTGTGGTTTCGTTCTCCTCCTGACTGGTTACACCAGTTCTGAGTTGAGAGAGCTTAGCCTCCAGTTTGGCTATATGGTTGCATCTCTCACATATGTTGGAATTTGTTGGGAGGAGGAGAGGGTTGTCTGTGTACATGAGGCAGTTGTAACATTGCCTCAAGATTCCCAGATTCACCAACTGGACCGGAGAGGAGATTGACAATTGACCTTTGGACATGCTAGAATAGTATTGGGAATTCCTTTATAATTGAAAAAAGGGGCCAGTGGGGAACACGGTACTCAAGGGGAGTTTGTGAGGGTGTAGTGCTTTTAATTTTTTAGTGTTGACTTATATAATTGCTTTAGTGAGCAAGTGCCAGGCTTTAGAGTAGGAATAGGGTGTTTATTGTGAGAACAAGATCAGTTCTAAGGGAAAAAGTGAAGAGCAGACTTTATGGAGCCCAGAATGGTTTAAACCCAATTAAGCGGCGCTGCCCGATGCTGCGCTATGCGCAAAATCTCGCAAGGCCACGCTAAAGCGGGTTTTATACAGGGAGACTTGAAAGAGCTAGAAATTGGCCCAAAATGGCCAATAGACTACCAGATTCATGTGCTGGGAACACTCCTCCAGGTATAGATAGGCTGCTCTAAGCTCCCCACTGCCACTGGTGAACAAAGAAGCCTAAACAGCAAAAAAAAAAAAAAAAAAACCAGCAACAAAAAAAAAAAAAAGGCAACAAAAAAAGGTGCACGTATGACCATTGCTCGGCTATGGTAATGTAAACTTCCAAAAACAAAAAGCCAGCAAAAGGTGGAAAATGCATAAATATAAGTATAATTTATTGGCAAAAAGACAAGGGGGAATAACCCCCCTGACCACACATATCCAAATCGGTTTCGGCTACAAAAAAGCCTTCTTCAGTGGATGAAAAACAGTTGGAACAACCAATAACCAGTATATATATATGTATCTAGAGTATAATATAAGAACCAATCAAAACAGATAATAGATAATTCAAAATTGGTCATTAAGACCAGGTGGAAAAAGGGCTCCAAGTTTAACTATCCATTTCCTTTCCTTAAAATTGAGTAACTCATGCCAGTTATGTTTATCCCTGCATGTACCCTTAATACAATCAATAATAACAAACTTGAAAGAAGCTGATGTATGCTTTAAAACATGTTTATATAGAGCATTGTTTTGGCGTTTGTTTCTGATGTCACTAAGGTGTTCACCAATTCTTAAACGAAAAGGTCTAGAGGTTTGCCCCACATAAAATGCAAAACAAGTGCAAGTAACCAAGTAGATGACCCACTCAGTGCTGCAGTTATCCCAAAATTTGATGTAAAAAATCTCAGGCGTATTCCTACTGCTAAATTCCTGGGTATTTTGGACCCGAGCACAGTATGAACAGTGACCACAGGGAATACAACCCAGAATCAGTCTACCAGTAAGAGATAGTTGTATACAGAATCAAAAATCGGCCTCTTGTAGTGACTGAACATGGAACCTAATGTACGTCCCCTTCTGAAAGAGAAAGAGAAAGAACATCTGTCTCTTAAGAAGGGATATAACTTTTCATCTGCCATCAAAATATTCCAATGTCTATGGATAATATTCATAAAGCCCCTGGAATTTCATCCATAAGTGGTAACCAGCCGTAAAGGCTGTTGAACAACATCCTTGTTCTTATCCTTATAACATAATAAATCCTGCCTATTTAAATTGGAAGCCCAATGTTTAGCCAAGTTAACCATACCTGGACGATAACCTCTCTCAATAAATCTACGAGCAAGATCATCCCGAATAGCTGTAAAAGACTGTTGGCTAGAACAAATACTTCTAGCTCTAAGAAATTGGGATTTAGGTATGTTCTGGATGATATGTTGTGGGTGGAAGCTGGTGGCGTGTAACAAGGAATTGTACTCAGGAAATTTTCTAAATAATGTAGTGGACAGAGTATCATCCACATTCCTATTAACTTCCACATCTAGAAATAACATCCTAGATCTATGATAGATCATCTTGAATTCAATTCCCCATATATTGTTGTTGAGATAATCAACAAACTCCTGGAGATAACTCTCATCAGCCTTCCACACCAACCAACAATCATCCAGATAACGTCGCCAGATGTCCATCTTGCACATGTAGATGTTGTGATTGGGGTCATAAATCATGACCGCCTCGATATAGGCCATAAATAAGTCCGCATAAATGGGTGCAAAAGACGCACCCATAGCTGTTCCTTTAATTTGCCAAAAACATTGGTTCTGATAATAAAAAACATTGCTGGTCAGAACATATTCTGTCAGACATACCAAAAAAGTGTTAAATCCAGGTTGATAGAGACCAGATCTAACCAACCAATAATCCAAGGCTTGTAAGCCCGCCCAATGCGGAATATTGGTATATAGAGAGAGGTGATGTCCAGAGTACATAATAGCCAATGGGGTTCAAGTTGTGTATCATTAATTATGTCCAAAAATTGAGTGGTGTCTTGAATCCTCGCTCTGATGGAAGAGAGCAATGGTTTCAAGTAATGAGTAAGATATTCAGACAATGGTTCGGTAAGAGACCCGTGTCCTGAGACAATGGGTCGACCTGGTGGATTGGTAGCATGTTTATGTATCTTAGGCAACAAATAAACATATTGTTGCCTAGGAGATGAAACAATAAGTTGATTTTTCACAGCCTGTGTGATAATACCCTCATCTACTCCTTGTGTCAAAAATTGTCCAATTTTCAGTTGAAGGTGAGGGAATGGATCCAAGGGCATGTACATATAGTATCCTTTTTCCCCCAATTGTCTCATGGCCTCCTTATCATATTTAACCTTATCTTGGACCACAACCGCCCCACCCTTGTCAGCCTGAGTTATAACTAAATTATTTTTATTCACAAGCTCATCCACACTCTGTGCTTCATCCTTGGACAAATTATTATATGATACCGGAAAATCCTTTAAGTAACAATGTAAATCCTTTAACACATTGTTTTGAAAAACTCCTACCAAATGTATCATAGGCGGATTAAAAGTAGATTTCTTGAACTTAAATTTTTGGGGTAGGGAAGAATCACTGTCAGTGTAAAACAATTTCAAATTTAACAACCGACAGAAATTAGCCACATCCTGGGCTAAGGAGTATTCAGAAACAAAAAAAACAGGAACAAAATGTAATACTTTATTAAGTATTTTAATTTGTGTACTAGTAAGCTCCACAGAGGAAATATTGTGAACATTGGAATTATTAATCAGTGTTCTGTCATCATTTTCAAAAGAGCCTCCAGACCCTGTTTGTGTTTGTCTCTTTTTGTGTTTCTGCCCCCCTCGTCTGAATCTGAACCCGGAGGGTGGGACAAATTTTTCCTCTTGGCATTAGGTGAAACATCAAAATGGTTCCCCTCACCTTCACCTTCAGTATTAGAGGATGTATCCTCCCCAGAAGTAAAACTGGAAGAGTCAAAGCTTTTCTTTAGTATAGATTTTGGTCTCTTTCTCTTGGGAGTCGAACATTTTTTATTATCACCAGGTAATCTAAAGAAAACGTTTTTAGATGTATCAAAAGTTTTTCCTCTCTCATAATCACCTACATCCCTAAAAATGTTTAAGCTTTCTTTCTTTTAAACTCTGTTCCAACTTGGATAAATCCATTGTTAGTTGTTTTACTCGTGATGAAAAAGAATCACAAGTTTCAAATTTACTGACCTCCAAACAGACAGTCTCTAAATCCTTAACCCCTGTCTGTACTTTACGTTCATAAAAATCAGCCAAAGCATCAACAAATTTAGAAGATGCTAGTTGTTGAATATGGCCCTAATCCTCTGTCAATTTATCATCAATATTAAACACCAAGGGTTACACCTTAACCCTTAGGCCACGTGGAGTAATATTTTTACGCTGATATGCCTTAAAAAGGCGTAAATGCCAGACATTAGTCCAGACAGTCTTCATGCTTTTATTTAATCGACTAAAAAAAGTTTCACATTGTATATCTAAATCAGAACTGGTACTCCCCAATGTTTGTTCCAAACCTCGGGCCCCCAAACCGAAAACGGATAAATCGTCCATATCCGAATACAACCCCTGGATCAATGGTGACAGTGCCATACTTAACCCCAAAAAAACAGATCTTTAACAAAAATAAAAAAAGTATATATATATATAAATTTGTACAAACAAAGCCACCAGTAGTGAGACAGCTAATTATAAACCAAACTATGGAAAAAATACCATAAAAATCACAGAATGGCAATATATAAAAAATAAAACCCAAATGTCTGGCTCATAGAAAAACCCATATATTCATCAAAAATGAAACTGAAAAGGCAATCATACTATAAACAGTCCTTATGTTAAATATAACATCATACTGTGTATCTGCCCTAAAGATACAAATTCCAAACTAGTTGACAAATACCATATGCAGCCCCAGCGACATAAATAAAACTTGCCTAGTCGCACCGCTGCGTATTTGTATCCTCTCCATCTTTGGTGAATATAAATGAGCTCAAAGAATAAATAAGCCTCAAAATAGAAAAATTAAGAAAACCGACCATATAAAGAATATGTATAACAACATATAAAAAATGTATGAAAAATATATATGGCCAAAATAACCTTATAATTCCCAATTCTGTGAACACATTGATTTATTGTAAATATAGCTGTCAAAATAGTGGTGGCAGTTATAAATATAAAGAAATAAAAAACTTGGTTTTAAAGGGAAAATGGCAACCCATCAAAAAAATTTTGTAGACTATAGATGCTGATAAATATATGAACAAATCCCAAAAAAATAAGATAAAAAAAACTAAATTAATGGATATAGATCTATGTATATATAGGGGTATTTAATGAATGACACTAAAGGAACTGTTAGTTAGAAAACATCACTAGTTCCCAATATGCCACCCCAAGTGATCTTCAGTTGTGTAAAAACAATTCTAAACAGCAATTCTAAACAAAACTGTATACAAAAACAACACCAAATACATATGCCCCTATATATTATACAGACAACCTGCATAATATAAGCAGGTCATGTAAACATTAGTCTCCTTATGTAATACGAAACAAGTCCTAATACATTGGTCCAATATAAATCAGAATGTCATAATCCAAACTAACCAGTATCTAAAAAACGTGACCACCAAATTGCAAATATAGCAAATGATGGTGGTAATAAACAAAAATCTTGCAGCACGGTGTCAAATTGAAGAAAACAGTACCTGAAAAACAATTTAAAGTTTACAACTGTTTGTTGGTCCATCCAAACAAAAACTTGGTCCTGCGAGCAAAACCTCTAAACCTCTCTAAGCACCTGGATAAGGTGTAAATAGTCAAAAAAATAGTATCCATATGATGAAAACAACAAAAATTGACCCTCAGGAATGTCTGCAAAGATAGTCCTCATGCTGGTGAAAAACCAGCAAAAGAAGAGACATATCTTCACCAGTCCATGTGAACCACCAAACGCCAACAATGTCACCATATCCTCAAGCTGGTAAAAAGTATGACAGCAGGAAAAACAAATCTTCACCAAGAGAAGACAAACCTCTGAACACCAGCGACACCACTAATGAACCAAACCCGGAAATTAAGTGGTGTACATGAAATAAAGGCTCGACTGGACAGCAACTTATAGAGAGCCCATATCCACTCATGGAACGATAAAAAACATCCCCGACTTATGTCTGTTAGATAGCCCTCATGCTAGTAAAAAACTAGCAACAAAAAATTATATATTCTCGCAAAGCAGGCAGAAACCACCAAATGTCGACAGCACCGTTGTAAATGGAATCAAAACAGCAACAAAAAAAGGTGCACGTATGACCATTACTCGGCTATGGTAATGTAAACTTCCAAAAACAAAAAGCCAGCAAAAGGTGGAAAATACATAAATATAAGTATAATTTATTGACAAAAAGACAAGGGGGAATAACCCCCCTGACCACACATATCCAAACCAGTTTTGGCTACAAAAAAGCCTTCTTCAGTGGATGAAAAACAGTCTGAACAACCAATAACCAGTATATATATAAGCCTCCCTGTATCCAAGAAAGGAAATGGGCAACACAGGAACTTTCCAAAAGTCCAGAATACAGCAAAGCCTGTATTTGGACTACTCTAGGTCTGGAAAGACGGGAAACAAGGATATTTTTTTTGTGTCAAATTTTGAATTTGGAATATATGTTGTAGGAAGAAATAAGTTTGAATGATGCATTCAGTGTATTGTTGTGCCATGTTTTGTGCATAAGTAGTAGATTCATAGGTTTATACTAGACTAATGACCACCATATTCTTTACAAGTCCAAAATCATGTATAACTTTTGGCGTAATTGAAGTGTATTAACCCACCAGATGAGCAGTAGCATGCCCCTCCCAAGCCCCGCCTGCGAGCATTTTGACCGCACCGCCCACCATTTGATTGAAAGATGCCACCATAACACAAGGTAATGTAGATCTATAAACAGAAAACATTATACGCGTATTCAAATCCACCAAAACAAAAGGTAATTGCACAAAAAAATTAGATTATAAAGAAAACGTATGCATAACATAAAAATGCAGATGCGATTGCTGTGAACCATTTTTTGGTATTTTTCCCATATGGGGCAACACTTTAAACGTGGTTGCTAAGCTCCAAATCCAGTCACTTATCATGTTTTGTTTTTCTTAATATAACCAGATGTGTGTAAAAAAATATTTTAGTTAATAATATTTTATAAAGAAGATGGTATTTATAAATTTTACACACACCCGGTTAAAAGACATGATAAAGCATTTAAAGTGTTTCCTGTCCTGCGTGCCGAATATAGTAACACTTGTATTTTAGATCAGACTGTGTTTTAAGTAAATGACGCTGAATCATTTGTGTCTAAGAGACATCGGCTAAAGATGCCATTTCTACAGAAAGAAACACATATAATGTAGAAAAAAGGGCATTTAAAGAAGTTCCCTTTTAGTTTGATTTTGAATGAGTGGTACAAAGTGATAGACAATTTCTGACAAAGAAGTGCTTGATAACCTGCTGTAACGTTTTCCGTTATAGGAGCAACACTTTAAACCCAGTCACTGAGCTCTGAATCCAGTGTCTTGTCATGTCCTTCCACTCTTAATCTAACCAGGTGTGCATAAAATATTTTACTGGATAATACTTAAAAAATAACCTCAATTCTACATTTTACACAACATCGAAAAGCATGACAAGACACTAGATCCAGAGCTCAGCAACCATGTTTAAAGTATTGCCCCAATAATGGAAAAGTATCCATTTTTTTAATTCGCAAATCGGTGCAAAAGTACATAGGCAAGTACTGTTTGTACAGTTACATTTACAAACGGAAAACACGGTACACATCTCATTTTTCAATTGAGCCTTCTAAAGACTCTGTGGATTTCTGGCAAATCACTGATGATTGCACTTATAGAAGAATACCAGACATTCGACGTTGCACATAAGCATGTCATTGCCATTGTTAATCCCCGCCCTCCCGCATGTCAATCACGGCGGACACGCCCATTCCTGCGCGAACTCGACGGTGGGTTAATGCACTTCAATTATGCCTAACTTTTAAATACAACCCTAACTCACATTAGTAGGAGAACAACCGGATTTTGAACAACATGGATTTCCTAAAGACTAAGTAGTATTAAACTCTAATGTCTGACATTACAGACTGAAGTATGAAACTCTAATTTCTGACATTATGGACTGAAGTATGAAACTCTAATGTCTGACATTACATACTGACTGTCATCTTCAGTGATTGATCAGAAAATCAAAACATTTAATAAGTGAAAGAAAAATCAGTGACTTACAATTGAGAAAAAGACACGCACACTAATAATTGTGCTTAAAATAGTGCACTAAAAATTTACCCAGCTTTTAATAGCAATTTTGAATTGAACTGAATAAAATATGGGACAAATTTCACCATCACTGATATAGATCATGCCCTGCAGATTTGGTAGGGTTATGAACAGAAAGGGTTTTCCTCACTGAACCATAATGATGGAGTACGAACATAGTTGTATAGAACAGTATTTATTACTGGTTGGTCCATTAAGAGCCTGTTGTTTAGGCCTTGTATCCTTTCAGTAAGGTATCTTTGTGGGAGCTCCAGTTGTTGCATGTGTCTGAACAGATTCATGCCAAAGGGGCCATTATGTGCAATAACTGGCCCAATGAAGGCTGAGTAAAGGGGGTTAATGACATCTCTAGATCTAGACACAATCCCTTTGCTTATAGTGTGTGCAAAAGAGGACTTTCTTACAACAACAGACACATGTTGATCAAAAGTTAAGTCACTGTCCACATAAGTTCCCAAACCCTGAACAACTGGGTAAATGTTTTAGGGGCATATTGTCAGTGTGGTAGTTCCCTGGGGTAGATGACTTCCCAGAAGAAACAGTAGAGCATTTTTTAGTATTTAGTTTTAGACTATGGTTTGGACACCAGTTATTTATTTCACACCAACCTCCCTGCAGGATGGCCATATCTTTGGAGGATTCAGTGACTGTTCCTAGCTTGCAGTCATCTGCAAACTTAATTATCATCATCCCCTTTTACCATTACTATTAGTATTATTATCATTATTATTTTTCATTATTACTTATAATCGTTCACTATCCTTCCTCATTATTTGCTATTAGAAGTGAATTCAGATGGTGTATTATTAAGTGAGAGGATTTTAAATGTTGTTTTTCATAAGTGAGCTCTGGGGAAAACAGTAGTGTTGTGGGGGTGGGGGGTCAGCATGAGTTGTGAGTTACAAAGCCATGTTTCAGTGTCTATTACAGCTTCCTGAGTATTTTTTTGGAGGTGTGCCAAGTTATCTGATACACGTATGAGTGTGAAGTCATCAGCGTATTGTATTAGGAAAGGCTGTCATGTGGATCAGTGGAGTGTGCTGGTGTGTTAAAGAGAAATAGACCAAGGATAGAGCCTTGTGGTACACTGGTGGTGACTGGGAGATATGGAGAGAGGGTGGAGTGTCATTTTTCTGACTGATACCAACCATAGAAGGCTGCTCTGTGATAGACCTAATGTGGACATTTGAAGTAGAAGTTTGCTGTGACAAATTGTGTTGAAGGCTTTAGACAAGTATAGAAATAAGGGGGAGACTAGTTTGTTGTTATCTCTTTCTTTATTAAGCATGTCTATGAGGGTTAGAGGTACAGTGTTAGTACTATGGGAGGTATGAAAGACATGTTTTTCCACTCCTTCAGAGATGGTGAGTTTAGTATGATGGTTAATTTCTTCACCTCATAAACACAGAGTACACAGTTTGATTCTAACTTCATGGCAATTAGCCTACTACCCTCACATGAACATAAGATCACTTTAAATGGAAGGTTAGTGATGTCTGTTGAATTTTCTACTTTGTATAGATAGATAATGTGTGATTATTTTCAAAGAAAGGGAATATGGGATTCCTAGATTGATCTATTTATAAGGTTTGAGAGGAAGCAGGCAATGCTATTGGCTGCTATTTTAAGGTGCTCACTTGGAAGGTCATCAGCTGAAGCAGAGAATGTTTTTTGTCTCTTTAATTTCTCCAAGTCTTTTGGGTTTCTAATACCATGATGGGAATGGACACCATTCCTAAATCAAAGTACGATTAAAGTTCATGAAATTAGTATTGTTTCAATCTTTAATGTCAGCCAAAAGTGCTCTTCGGAGCACCCGCGTGATGTGCCCAGTAATGACTCCTTCTGCAATTTGTATGGAGTTACATGGATTGGTAACATATCTAAATATGATTGTAGATTTTTTTTTTATAAGACCCCGTTGCTCCTACTACTAGTGGAACTGTCTGGGTATCTTTCTTCCACATTGCTCTCATTTCTGCCTGCAGATCCTGATATTTTATGACTTTGTGTCTCTCTGTACGCAACACACTGTAGTCTCTGGGTGTGGCGATTTCAATGATCAACGAAACTCTTGTCTTCTTTTCTTGAACGACTATATCTAGTTTTCTAGCATATATCTTTTGAACTGTTGGTAATGGGTGTTTTGAGTTTTTTTATATTGAATAAGGGCACTGGCTTGAAGGTGAAAGTGGCCATAGTGATATATGGCAATTGGGCAGGGTTGGGATTAGATGTGGGAATCCTTGGTTAGGAACACTATGCTATCTGTGAAATAAGAGATGAATTCTATTGCAGGTTTCAGGGATTGGGAGAGGGATTTAGGGTTGAAGTTTTGATCATGTTGCATTTAACAGATGACTGGAATCTGTTTAGGGATGTGTTAGCTATTGTTCAGAGTGTTCTAGTATAATTTGTTGCCTTCATTTATTTCTTTTTATTACAGATGTGGAGCGTTTGGAAGTTTGAGATAGCGTGATGTGTTGCATGTATACCTTTCTTTCCATTCTTTTTCTTTATCCTGCATTAGCATTCTGCTGTTTTTGGATAGCCAAATTGCATTACTTGATTTTACTCTCTTCCTTCCAGGACTTGTAAGGCTATTTAGAAAGTTGCATTGAATTCATTTCAATCATCGTGTAAGTTTAGGCTTTTTGGATATTCCAGTTAAAAGATAATAGGGTAGTGACACATATGTCTGGGTTAAACTTGTACATGTTGCATGCTGTTTTGTAAATATGGCATTTAAGTCGATGTGTCAGATGTATGGTTTAATTTCTCCAAATCTTTTGGGTTTCTACTACCATTATGGGGAATAGACCCCATTCCTAAGTCAGGGTTTGGTTAAAGTTCATGAAATTAGTATTGCTTCAATCTTTGTTATCCAAAAGTGCTCTTCGTAGCACCCACAATAGGCCCAGAATTGATTCCTGCAATTCATACAGAGTTGCATTTATGGGTAGCATATCTAAAAATGACTATTTTTTTTCTATTCACCCCATTGCTCCTACTACTACTGTTGAAACTGTCTGGGCATTTTTCCTCCACACTGCTTTTGTTTCTTCCTGCAAATCCTGATATTTTATGACTTTGTGTCTTGCTGTATGTAAGACACTGTAATGGCAATGTGTACCAATTTCAATGATCAGTGCTACTTTTGTTTTTTTCATGAACTTCTATATCTGGTGTTCTCATGCCTACTTTTTTGGACTGTTGATGAATGGGTGATCCAATCTGATGTACACTTCATCATTCTCTGTAATACTTTGTGGTTCATGTTCCCAATGCACATCAGCTGCTTCTGTATTGTGGTGTTTGAACAATCCTCAATAGAACAGTCGTGCCACACTATTGCTGCTTTTAGTGTATAGGCCCTCTGCCATAAGTGTATCACACCCAGCGACAAGGTATGAGACTCATTCTAAATTTTTTTTTTTACAGAACCTATATTTGTCTGCCTCTCCCACATGTTCTATGTACTTTGTAAACTAATGTGTATGTAGTCCACTATCCTGGGCTGCTATTATTCACCTTTCATCCTCTGGTTTCAACTTGCGTCCCCTTATCCATTCCTGTGTTAAATCATTATCAACATGAGGTTGCTCAATGAGATCTCTATACCTTTTAATATATTTATTATGGCTTTACCACATTTTTTCTTCTTATCTGATCCTTCATACATTATGGCTTTTGTATTTTTTTTTGCACTTTCGGTTGCTGTATGATTTTTGTCGACTTCTAGATTGATTTCATTTCCTGCTTGCCAACTAAATGATTCTGCTAAACCAAGCAGAGTGGTCATCTTAGACTTCGTCTCCTCATGCTTTAAAACTTTCAAGACTGTTTGGATCTGATGAGGTCAGCAGCTATGTATGCAGTCCCACAGCTGCAGATCTATATATATAATCAGTTTCAAGGAGCCCCATACTTCCTGCAGAGCATGAAATATATAATCGTGGTATAGTCTGATATTAATATTTCATTTAAATGTGAACCATGTTTATTGTTTTTCTGTAGAACTGATCTATTACCTTTTGGGAATCACAGCAAAACTGTAAGTTAAAGGAGCATTAACTCCTTTCTAAAATCCCACTTCTTCCTCAGGCCGAAGCTGAAAGCACTGCCAGCCACTTAGCTAATCACCTCCTTGTTTGTGACATCGGTAATGACATTCTAACAGTCCCACCCACCTTAACACCCTCCCACTTTGTGAGATCACATTAAGTCCCTGCCTATCTATGATTTAATATCATATTCCCATTGCAGTTTTGTTTTTCCTATGTAAACTGTAAGACATCCCTCTAGTTCCTACATTTTAGTACAAGAGTGACTGGTCCAAGGGCAGTGGTAAAAAATACACACTGACAAGGCAAGAACAGCAACAGCATACCTCATAACGTCTTAGCACAAGAAATCTGGACAAAGGCTACAGTAATTTGGGAAACAACGTACCGAGTATAGTGATAGATTTTATATATTGCTCTTATAAGCTAAGAAAGTTGTTAGAATAACAGAATTTGCAATAACGTTTATTTTGTCTGAAGGATATGGAGTCTTGTGCTGTTTATTTGTGAATGTGTAGCATATCCATCAGGGCTGTTTCTGAGAAGGCCTTGTAGGCTAGGTATAGATTGCCCCTCTGTAGTCTGTAGGAGACTTGAGTACAGGGACAAGAGTTTGAGGTGATCCACATAAGACATGTTATTTATGATTTACCTTTATAAAGCCGAATCACAGTGGTACAAATGCTCATATGAGTGACTCGTAACCACGAAAGTGAAAACGGTGATAGTCCTTAATGTTTAAACAACAGCAAATCGAAAAGTAGATTTGCTGTTTTTCGAAAATTAATGTCAAATGAAAAAAAAAAAAGAAGTGTAAAGCAGGGGGGGCAAGCCCTCCTGCACCCCCCCACTTTAATATTCTAACTCCGAGATCGCACTACAGTGGAGAAAGAGACCATTTTCCGAACCCCACTATAGTGCAATCCGCCACACAATGTCGGATGTGCAATGAGAGAATGTCACTGTGCATTCGCTCATTGCACATTCGAACCTTTTTTCATTCAGCACTTGCAAACTTTGCAAACAGCCTTTCGAACAATTGCTGTTCGCCCGAGTGTGAATCGCCTTTCTAAAGGTAAACCGTTATTTACACCCTTTATTCTTTTAATGAGGAATCTTTGTGGCCACTATAGTAGTTGCAAATGCCTGGCTAGGTACATGCTGAAGAGTGCAGTGTACTTGATTACTGGTCTAATGAGGGCTACGCATAGTGGAACTATAATCTCCTTGGATCTGGATGCCATGCCATAACTTATAATTTGCCCCACATAAAAGGATTTTCTCACCACCATGGACACATGGTGATCAAAGTTCAGGTTACTGTCAACCTGAGTTCTCAAGTCCCTTATCACTGGGTCTACTCTTAGGAGAGTGTTATCCATGTTGCAATTTGCAGGGGAGGTCATCTTTCCAAAGTGTATAAATATGCATTTTTTGGCACTGAGTATTAGGGTATGTTTCTGGCATGAGTTACTTGGCTCTCAAACCCTCCTCAAGGATATCTACATATTTGGAGGAATCAGTCATTGCACCCATCTTGCAGTCATCTGCAGATTTGCTATGACTTCAGAGAGGTGTATTCCAAACAGGAGAGGTCCAACTGCTGAGTGTTCTGGAACACCCCTAGTAACAGGCTTATTGGTGGAGGTGTATTCCCCCACCCTAACTTCATGTGTCCTATCCATGAGCCGTTTGACTATAGATTGGGTTCCATATGGATTTATGTCTAAAGTTATGAGTTTGTCTATAATACCTTAGTGATGTAGTGTGTTGAATGCTTTTACCATGTCAAGTTAGGCATTATGCACTTTTTTGCCCGTCATCCATTGCTCAAGTGGCCTTCTCAAAGTAGTCCACTGGGTTTAGTAAGTATGACCTACCACTGATGAAACCAAACTAGGATGGGTCCAGTGTTTGAAGATTCCCTATGTATTTATTAGATTCCTGATAACTTTTTCCATGGCCTTGTATATAAGACTAGTCCAAAGTATGGGTCTGCAGTTCCTTGGGTCTGTTGATGGTCCACCTTTATGTAGAGGGATGACCATTTCAGTCCTTTATTCCCTAGGGAGAAAAACTGTGTGGAGGCTGTGGCTGAATAGACATTCTAGTGGGCCTGAGGGGCCATTTTTCAAACTATATAGGAGGCAACCCTGGATATTATCAGGGCTCATTGCTGTAGTGTGTTTAACTCTGGATAGCGTAGTGAGGACCCATTCTTTAGTAACAGTGGGGGGATAAGTGGTAGAGGGTATTTCCTGGGGACTAACTAGTCTTCTTCAAGTCATATGGTCTCTGTCTTCTGCTTGTACCTTATTGCTCTTGTGTAACACTTTTGAGTAAAGTTACTGTCTACTCTCTTGGACTTTAGTAACTACTTTAGCCAATTAAATGTTTCTGTCAAGGCTTTTCTCTCTGTACTATAAGGACGAGAGGTACACCTTCAATTATAACTGAAATGTCATGAAATCACAAGAAATTAATGGCTTTTATTGCATGCATATTCCTATACACTAGACAGTCTAGTTTCTAATTAGAACTAGCCAGTGCAGCTGTTTACATACATAAATAAGTAAACAGATACATATTCCATGTGAAATTGTAGTCTCATGTATTTAACAAAATAAACAAGCAAGTAGACACACAAGTTCCATGTGAAGTTATAGTTTTATTTATTTGACTGTTTAATCATAATTATCATATGTATGCATAAATAGTTGGTACTCTTACAGGATGTACAACACAGTAGGGGTGTATTCAGAAAGATAAAATAGCACAGTGTGTAAAGCTAAACTATGCAGTAAGTGTTGACAAGCAGGGCATGTGCAATTCAGAGGTATCTATAGCACAATCATGGTAGTATGAAACTTGGTGTGGTCAGTAGTATATACTAATGACCATATTAAGACATTCAAATGAGAAGGATTATAGAAATACATTCATCAATAAAATGATGTTTTTGCTCATAGGTTAGTACTAGGCTAACTGCCCTTGTGAGCCATTTTAAGCCTAGCCAATTATCCCTTATGAGACTCAAACCTACACCTTGTGTTTGTAAGGCAAACAGCTTAACCATTAGGCCACCCTCCCTTCTGAATATATATTCTACATGCAGCATGCACATTTGTATAATACTTGGTAATTATATATTAGGTTGATAACTTCCTAGGTATATACTAGGCATGCAGTTCAAAAGACCATTGGTAAACATAGCTGAATTTTTGTTAGCCCAGTATGCTGAAAATGTAAATTTTAGGGATGAAAGTAATGATATATGCACAGTCATTAGTAATATAGTGAGAATGATTTTATGATTTTTAATTATTCTACCAAAGTAGTGGGAGTTGACCATGCAAATCTTTTGGCAAAAGGTTTTACTTTTGTACCCTCTAGAAAGAGGAACGTGGTGGATGCCCTAATTGATTTAAAATGCTTCACGCATAAGTTAAATGTAAAAATATGGTTTAATGGGCAAAATAATATCAGTGAAGTGTTTTCAGGTAGGCCATCAAAACCAAGTGCCTTTAATCCTCCCTTAAATAGTGTTATACGCCTATATGAAAAAATCTGTGAAAACAAAATTAGGCAATTTTACAAACATTCTCATATGGTAAACGGTAGTAATTTAACTGTAATGGAGGAGGAGGTTTTAAGAGAATTTATTGATGACAATAGTGTGAGTATCATGAAAACTGATAAAGGTAGTGGTGTTGTGTTAATGAACAGAAGTGAATATTTTGATAAAATGAATTTGTTGCTTATGGATGGAACATATCAGGAAAGTTCCATCAGGAAAGTTCCTTAAATGAGATTCATATAGCATACCGAAAGAATGACCTGGCATTAGAAGATATGTTATATCAAGGCCAGATCAGTCTGGACGAATTTGAGTATTTAAAAAATTAACACCCCATGGCACCAAATATTTTTGGAATACCAAAAATTCATAAAGGTTTATCAGGGTTAAAATTTCGCCCCATAGTAGATGGTCACAGGTCTAAGACATGCTTTATTAGTAAATTTTTAGATTACAGCATGCAAAAAGGCCTGTCAAAGTCCAACTACATTGCAAAGGATTCTTGGCACTCTTTGGAAAAACTGGAAACAATCGAGGTGCATCCCCTGGGGTGTTTATGGTGACCCCTGATGTGGTAAATTTGTTTTCTGTTATACCCCACAGTGAGGGTATTCAGTGGTTGGAGAAGCAGTTAGTTAAAACAGGTTTTTATGACCAAGTTTATATTAATAAAATCACTGCTCTTATGGACATTGTTTTGGGGAATAATTATATTTATTTTGAAGGCCAGTATTTTAAGTAGTTAACTGGTGTTGCAATGGGGGCAGCTTGTGTCCCCATTTTTGCAAACCTCATCATGTCCTTTCGGGAGCAGGAGTACCTAATGAGTAGTGTACATTGGGTGAATGTCCAGCATTATACTAGGTTTCTGGACGACCTGGGTTTGTTGTGGAAAGGTACTGAAGGTCAACTCACTGAATTTTTATCTTACCTTAATGATACTGTAGAATTTTCACAGTTTACTAATAATTATAGTAAGTAAAAAATATCATAGTTAGATGTTGACCTGATTTGTGATAGTAATAAAGGAATTTTACATTCCAAAATATATAGAAAACCCACATTTTCGAATTCTTATTCATAACTCAGTAGTTGGCATCCCCTTCATCAAAAAAAGTCGATAGTCAAGGGGTAGCTGGTGAGAGCAGCCAGAATGGTGAGCCTTGACTGCGAGTTTCTGGATGAAGTTGGGTTTATTACTAACATGTTTGCCAAAAGAGGATAGCCCATTGAATTTTTAGATAAAATAAGTCAAGAAGAAGTGTGAAAGCAATTGAAAGGTGTGTATAGGCCAATATTGGGTGGTGGTATGGCACCTGGTATGGGACAGGGCATTGATGCGGATAGAAGTCAGGTTAGAAAGATTTTGATCTAAGTTTTATCACTACTTTCAACCTGGATGCCCATTGGGTATCGGAGGTTATCACACAAAACTGGGATATCTTGAGTTATGATATGAATGTTGAGCAGAGAGTGGGTAAGGTCTCTCCTAAAATAGTATTTAGAAAGGACAGGTCTTTCAAAAACCTGTTCCAATCAACCCAAAGGGAATTATAAGTGTGGGAGATGTAATTGGTGCACCCACAATTTGGAAACCAGTGACAAGTTTAAATTTAATGGTAAAACTATTACCATTAAGGGACACTACAATTGTAGTAGTTCTAATGCTGTTCATATGGCCAAGTGCCAAAAGTATCCTGTTTTTATGTGGGGAAGACCTGTAGATATTTTAAGAGTCACATTAGTGAGCATGTTAATGACGTTAAAAAGGGGAAAATAACTAATGCCCTGTATAGGCATATCAGGGAATATGGTGACCATTGTTTTAAGTTTTTGGTTATTGAACAGTTAATAAAGGAACCCCAGGGGAAAGTTGTTGATTTTCTTTTTACACAAACTTTTCATCCAATAATGGCTTGAACATAAATTATGATTAAGGAACAAAATTCACTGTTGCTGTTCAGCTTTAGTTTTCCTTGTATCCTTTCAGCACACCTTTGCTAACCAAGACAGCTCAGTAATATCCATTTAGGAAATAACTCAATTAAGCTGGTGCCCCCAAAGCTGTAGTGCTTATATATGTGCCCTGGGATGCATTTTAGAGCATTTTCTCAGCATTTTACTCCAATGGAGGCCTAAACAAAAATCATGAAAAATAAAAGAAGTTCAGTCTTATTTTTTTCTTTCAAGGAAGACATAAGTTGTGCCCAAGGCTTAATGTTCAAAGCTGACAAAATAGTACCTCACAATAAACTAACAAGCTAGTTGTGGGAACACATAGGTCTTATCTGGGAATAGTGCCTACCTCCCTAACCCCCCCCACCACCACCACCACCACCACAAAAGACAGTCACTGCCTATGCATCCCTTTGATGTTAGATGGGATGAAAGCAGAGGTTTAAATTGCCCTAGTCTTATATTTCAAGTGATTGCTGATATAAGTATATGTAGCATGCTTCCTCAACCCTAAGTCTCAAAGTCAGGCCCATGTATATGTGCCTGATATGTGATTGTGAGAATAATTTCAGTTATATTTTCTAATTTGTTGCTCCTAGACAGTACACCACCCCTACAAAAGCTATAGTAACCTTCTTTTTACACTTCTGAAGTCTGTGAGAAAAGTAAATAAACAATGACCACACTGTCCTCAGCTCAAACATAAGCTATAATGACTTCATGTGCACACCTGTAAGGTTTTACTGTGATGAAAATTAAAGTTGTAATAGCCACACAATTCCCAGCCCCCCACCCCCCCATAACCTACACCAGCTTTCTGTACACACACATTTGAGCAGGGCTGGTTTTAGAACAGGTGTGGTTGAAACCAGATGCTATTGTCAGCTTTATCCTAGAAGGGTCATATCTCAGCACTCTTCAGGTTAAACAGCTCAATCAGAAAATTGATACATTCTTTGTCCTCTTTTTTCTTCAACCAGCAATAGCTTTTGTGGGAGTCTCCACAGAGTCAAGGATGATTAAGGGACCCCCCATACCCATGTATATAGTCTGGAGAGTGAGAACCACCAGACTCCAGGAAGATCTAAGTGCCTGAATGTTCTCTGATATATTTTATGTCTTACTTTTGAAATATAATTACTTGTTAGGTACATTTTTTACTGATACACAGAAGAATAATGTCTGTGTCCTGGCATTATTAGCTGTGTGCACAACTAAAAATCTGTGATATTTTTTAAAACACACACACACACACACACACACACACACACACACACACACACGCATAAGCCATAGCAGTACTCGTTTTGTACTTATTTCAGCAAATAGCAATACATTGTGCAACACTGGTACTGCCAAACCAGATCAGTAACTGCTGTCTAGCAATTGTCAAACAGCAGAAGGGGTAAGTCGCTTATTTACCTCATTGGGCAGTAATGCATACCTGTCACTATCCCTGATTTCACATCCCTTCCCTGATTTTGTTCATATATTTGCTTTCTCCTTTGTAAAAAGTTTGATTTGCTGGTAAATCATTCAATATTACAAACAGTCAAGCAATCCAGACATCTGAGTTTTACACTTATTGTCCAAAAATATGTGTTGCTGCAAAAGGTGTTATTCAATTAACTTTTTAAGCAAATTAGAGTATTATTTCAAATGTAGTCCTGATTCTAAGCCATTATTTTATTTTTTTTGAGATTGCACTGAATTCTTAAGCAAAGAAATTGAGAGTTATAGTATCTGGTGTTCTGCTTTTATTCATAAAACTCCCTGAAAGAGAAACCATCCCTGATGATCAGAAGTATCAGCTCTTCTTAAAACCAAAATTTGCATGGAGATAAGTCACTCTGGCCTGCTGATCTCTCTAGTGCTTACCTTGCTCATGTTTATTATCAACTTCGTAACATTGTCATATACCAGCCCTGTTCAAGTTAATGAGAATAATTAGGAAATTAATACATTTCTTCTTTCTCAATTTCCCCAGCCAGCAGCATCTTTTGTGGGGCCCCCACACAGTAAAGGATGATTAAGGGGGGCCCCCTGCAGCCACGGGTATAGCAGGGACTAAAGCTGGATATGAAGTTAGTTTTAGTGTAGAACATGTCCAACAGCAGGATTTAACCACAAATATCTTTGAATTTTAAAGGAGATATAAATAGGAGTTATTATCCATGGCATGTGGTTTATTAAGTATTAAAGAATGCTGTAGCAGTTTCTGTTGGTTTGACAGACATGTTACAAAACACCAGGATAAGACAATTTGCTGTTGTTGGGGTCCCCCTGGGAACATGGGCCTCCAGCGACTGCAGGGTTTGCTGGTGCCTAAGGCCGGTTATGTTGGTTATTATATGTATTTCTGGATTCTAACATGTTCTTGATTCACAGCTTTCATGTGTTTGCAAGTCGCTGTAACAAAAAAAAACTATTAGGATCATAACAAGTTACTTAGCTAATGGCCAAAAAACCTTTTTAAGCCTAGTCATTCATGCCTCAATTTTGATAATTATCAGTATCGTAGGACTAACACGACTTTGGTATATGCCTGTGTCTTAAGGCATCTACAAGCTGCACCTGTCCGTAGAGTCCACAGGTGACAAGCCATGGGTGTCTTTACAGTTTCCCTTCTATTGGTGCAAATTGCATTTGAATGGGATTAGGGAAGAGCTATGTTAGGCATGAATGGGGAGTGTTCCACAGAAAGGGTAGTCTTTGAGAGGCATATATGTTCATCCAGCATGTTTTGCTTATGTCACAGATGAGGTTTAGATCCTTAGGTCAGGTAATTCTAATGCTGTTTGCTGAATGTATAGGATTAATCAGGACTGGATGGGAGAATGCCTTGTAGGGTAAGCATAGATCACCTCTCAGTAGCCTGTAAAAGACTCGGTACAGGTAGAGGGCTTTGATGCGGTCCACACAGGACATGTTATTTACACCCTGTATTCTTTTAGTGAGTAACTTGTGTGGCCGGTCTAGCTGTTGGTAGATGCCAAAGGATGCATTGTACTCGATTATAGGTCTAATGAGAGGTGAGTATAGTGAGGCTATGATCTCATTAGATCTGGGTGCCTTGCCCTTACTTATAAGTTGCACAATGTAGAAGAGCTTTCTCACCACCGTGGCACATAGGTTCATAGATTAGTAGCATGGTTTGGTTCGCGGCTGGAGCAAACTTCTAGTGAACTGTAAAGACATGCAGGTAGGTGTGTGAGTTTGTGTGTGTGCCTTCTGTGAAGGTTGGGTGCCGGGAGTTCTATTCCAATGACATGGCAATTGTGGATGTTTGTGTGTTTGTTTGTGTAGAGAGCAACGCTTTTGAGGCCATTCACTGTCACTACAACTTCCATTGCTCTTCTTTGGCAAGCCTGCTGATGTCATTCACATTGAAATACACCTTTGGGGAAAGAGTAGCCCAGTAATCTCCGTGGCACATGCTATAACTGCGTAATGCTGTAGTGTGATGTGCTAGTTAGGTAGGAGTTCCAATCCCAGACATGGCAACTGTGAGATGTGGTGTGTGTGTGTGTCATTCGTATCCTCTGTGGAGGTGGCTGTGAGTGTGTAACAACTGGACTCATTGTGGAGCAGGTTTTGGTTTGAGTTGAAATTCCTTTCTTGGAAAACAGCCTTCCTTCTAGCCATCACTTCAGCAAGAAGTGTGTCTGAATTACAGGCCCTCATGGCAGTGGAACCCTTCATTATCTTCCATGCGGACAGGGTTTCCCTCAGGACTAATCCTTCCTTTATGCCCAAGGTAGTGTCATCTGTGGCCCTAAATCAGTCCATTTGTTTGTCTACTTTTTCCCTAATCCACAAAACAAAGGGGAACGAATACTGCACTCTCTGGATGTGCACAGGCAACTTAGATTCAATTTGGATAGGACTAAGCCTATCAAGAAATCTGAGCAGCTACTAGTTAGCTTTGCTTCAGGGGCAGAGGGGAAGGCCATTTCAAAGCAAACTTTCCCAATTTTCCAAACAATGCCCATTGCATTCATTTCTGCTACAAGCATCATGGAAAACCTACCCAACAGGGGATAAAATGACATTCCACCAGGGCTGCATCTACCTCTGTGGAATTTCTCAGAGGAGTCCCTACCAGGGACATCCTAGAAGCTACCACCTGGAGCTCTGTACATACCTTCACCAAGCATTATCACTTGCCTATCTTTTTTAAATTCAGAGCTGGATTTGCCACTGCAGTCTTGCAGGGATTAATAGCTGGCCCTAATGCTCTAACTTCCTCCTCCCTTTTTTAGCTTTGGGAATCAACTCAAATGTGATGACTGCAACAGTGAAACATGAAGAACATAGTACAGTTGTGTACACTTACCATAAATGTAGATGTTCGAGTGTATTCACTTTTGCAGTCCTGGTTACCATCCCTCCAGCCCCCTGACTTCTCTTGGCTCTACCTCTCCTTCTGGTTGGTATACCTATTTTTTCTTGTGTATTTGCTTTTTGATGGGGGTTTACCATACCATTTAATTGCTTCCTATTGTGGGGGCACCTGACATCTGGGGCAAGAAAAACTGATGTAATGGCATCGGCTGCATGTTTTGTACCCCTGATGACCTGATGTCAAGGAAGAAGCGACAGCATCCTATGCAGAAAAACAAAGACTCTGGTATTCAGGCCGGCTGAGGGCTACCTGCAGGCAGATAACCCAAATGTGATCACTGCAACAGTGAATACACTCAAACATCTACATTTATGGTAAGTGTATACAACTGTATTTTCTTGGTCTTGTTCTATCTGATGTTACGTGCTGCTCCATTGTATGGTACCCTATCGGCTCACATGTTTGTAGGGCCAAACACAAACATGTCCCATACCACAGACAGGCATTGGACCACACTGTGTCATGACCCAATTTATGTAGGGTAGTGTGAGTGGCACATAGGATGGTGTTTATCAGACAGTCCATATAGTGTCATATTAAGCTTGCGTACCATATGTGGCTGTGGCTCTGTTCACATTGGTTGTGGGTATGCACTTTCTCACAGGTATCTGTTACTCTGTGCTGTGGCATGCCTGTAGAGCCTGTTATATTTCAGGTACATGTGTATTCCCCCATACAAAATGTAGGCCAGTGTTGTGGCAGTCTACCTATAGTTTGCACAGTGCTTTGTTAGATGCCTAGCAGCTTAGTGTAATTACCCAGTGTGATGTTATGTCCAGATATTTGCAAGACATACTGCTGCCAGGCCACCATAACAGTTGTGTATTTCTGACAAAGCAGTGGGATTCTGTACAGATGCATGTCACTAACTACTGGGTAGTATTTGGCCATGTGACCTCTGCAACACTAATTATGTGTCAGGACAGATAGGCATGTGTGAATATATAAACTGCGTGGGTATATGTAGTCCAGTATTTACGTGATATACCCATGTGCATGGCTGTTAACATCCACATTGTCAGGCTAGGTCCACATGTCTCGCACGAAGGGGATCTGTGTATACCTCTGGACTGAGCAGAGAGTGCCAGACTGTCCACATATATTGGTCATATCTCTGCTATAGTCCACAAGATCATTACAGTGCTATCAGTGGTACTGTACTATGATGTCCTTAGGATGTCTGTCAGTAACCGATGGTGTACCTTTCAATAGCAGAGGTGGCATCTGTAGTACTGCATACGTGGGCAGTCATTCACCTTTCTGCTTATTGCAGTTTTAACGGTAAACCTGGTGTCTAGTTTCACTCCCAATGCATGTTCCATGCTACAGACCTTATTATACTATCAGCTGTCCTGTGATTACATATCAAACAAGTATTCCTGGTGTCTCATGTGTCAGTCCATGTCCATGTACTGCATGATTCCAAAAGGAAGTACTGACGTATGAACAACCCCACAATCACACATGTGCATACATGGACACACACACACACACACACACACACACACACACACACACACACACACACACACACACACACACACACACACACAAACATGCACACACATGCTACATGCATCAACCCCCCTCCACTCCACCAGATTGCACTTACCTACAGGTGAGGTTGCACAAAGATAGTACACACAGACCCCCCCATTACCCATCTATCAACATGGATAGCATATGGTACTCAACAGCATGCAGTGTAGCTACAATCAATCCACGCTAGCAACAATATACATGCGTGTGATGCATGGGCTGTGTTAATAGGTGATGCCCCTTCCCCTGGAAAACACTGCACCCATGTACACATTATTGCTGTGCACCTGTTCTGCACCCTGTCATGTACTGAGCACCATACCTCACAGGAGTACACACCATTGCTGAATGTATATTAATGTGTCAGTCATGTCTGCTGTAATGCTCATAGCCCCTATGTGTTTGTCCGACACATACCTGGGATGATATGTAGACATATGTCCTTTGTGAATGCCTGATGTCTGATTTACAGATCTCAACATCAGCAGTGCATGTATGACCAATACAATACTATTACACTGACAACCATCAAACCTTAACGTGGCTATGGGGAGTGTACAAAACATTATTGATATGACGCACTCTTCCTTGATATACCATTGGACCACATCATTGCATATGTTAACTTTACATGAGCCTGATATGTGACATATGTCCTGTACATTCAAATGCAGTGTTTAACAAATGTGTTAGGTGTGCTGATGCTGACCGTGATGCATACACTATGTGGGTGGATATGTGTGCACGCCCTTATTATGACAGTTTGTTGCACCTACTGTTATGTGTACTACAGCAGTCACTATTCTTGGCAGGGGTATACTAGCATGGGCCATCTGCATTTGCCAGTATATGGTCAGTCTGCCCTACACATGTCCCCCAACCCTGCATGATTGCAAGGTCAACTCATGTGCACATCCCTTGGAGTTCACACACTGCCATCACTATTGCTGTGGAGTCAGGGTTACATCTGCCACAGTTCCTGAACTTGACTGTGTGCAGATACAGCCATTCGTAACATCCTTAGGATCCCTACTGCAGTGCACTGATGTGTCATGATGACACCCCCCTCCCCACCTTCAGCCTTTTTGCAGATGCTTGACAACTATGGCCTACACATATGTCGGTTTGCAATGTCCCAAACACTGAACATCATGTGTAACAGCCCAGTCCCAGCTAATGAGTGGCAAACATACAGATGTACACTGGCACCAGCACAATACAGATGGGGATGGTGTGCCTAAGGTGGGGTGAGGCATTGGTTGTGCAGCACATGTATCTTACGTGATGCTGTCTGTAGATTTTCAATGTGGTCATGGTACACCAGTAGACATTGCAATGCCTGACTTTTGGGATCCTCTTCTGTTATGCATACACTACCTGTAGAGTCCTGGCTGATGTTTCCTGTGTTACAACTGTCAGATCTGATTACCCTAACCCATAGGCCACACGCTTGCAGAGTCCAGACAATTGCTGAAATGGGACATTCACAGCCAGTGCTTGCTAGACATTCCTGCAACCCCCCCCCCTCAGTGTTGTGGCATGTTACTGGGCAGCCTGCATGACCAGTTTGCTACATGTGACATCATTTGTCTTGGATGGCAATCTGTTTATTTCCTACATCATTCCTGTCCCATACATCCTTGCCACATAAATGACTGTCTGCACAGTTTACCATGGCATATGCAATGGTGAAGTATGGCTACATGTCCAGCTCATGCGTGCTACCTACTGGGCATGGGGCCCATGCCATGTCATGTAAGATGTGTGCATGCCACGCCTGCCTCTGTTGCAGGTAAGTGTGCACATTTGATGGCTAAATGTCTTGGACAGCAGACGAATACGCAGTGTGACATTGGGGATGTGCACTTACTGAAAGGTGCATATCCATGACAAATGCATGCAGTCAGTACCTCAACAGCTGCTTCCACTATATTTTATCTGGAATGTGTGCACATATATGCTTCCAGTGTTTGTGAAGGTATGTATTTCCCATATTTGCTGCCCTAACATATGATTCCATATTACACACTCATTGCTCATGTTGGGACCACATTGCAGGTTTTAAGGCTTGTGGACCGCTGTATTATGATATGCCGTAGTGTAGATCTGTAAGAGTTGCCATTGTAACACTGGTATATACACTGTTGTAGCACTGTATAAGGGTGATGTTTCACACATGTCCCTACTGTAGGCCATTTGTCCCACCATTATATTCATCCCTGTGGACACATTTTGCAATGACAGGATGTTATATTGGAGGTGTCTGACATACCCTTAAGATACACCATCATGGTCACCACTGTGATGCACTGCAGTTAACAGCAACAATACGTGAACATGTATGGCATGCATTATGGGTAGGTGTGTTAGATGTGTGCATGGAATATACCATAGCCATAACATGACTGATATACTGGCAAGCATGAACATAAACCATACTCACCAGCTACAGGCCGCTGCCTTAGTGGTGTACCAGAGGAACCTACATAAGAGTGTGAGAGATGTGTTGTCAGTATCACAGCTGTGGCATTGGCACATGGTGGGTGCAGCATTACAGTACATCAACAGTACAAGTCCACAATACTACAGCTTATGCACATCTGTTTATTACTACTAAGCAGCTACAGACTATATATATATATATATATATGTTATCTCACATATGCATGATCTACCTGTACAGATGCAGATGGATACGCAACAGTGGTCTACTGATGTGGCCTCCACCCACCTCCACTATGGTCTCCACCAGTTGCTGCATGTGTGGGCGGGCAGGTG